>NW_016814875.1:0-1104 GCF_001698545.2 Rhinopithecus bieti | reverse complement strand
GACAACGAGCCATATCTAAACTATTACATTATTAGAACACCTACCAAAATCTCGAAAGCACAGGTAGATGTCCTTAGTATTGCTATGTATGAAGTTATTAAAACTGGAGAAAATTCTACTTCAGAAATAAGTACTGTTTAGGTTTTATATTAAAAGTTCAGACCAGCATATCAAAGGGTGCTTCTTAGTGAAATGATTTAAAATTGTTGCATTCCAAAGGCATGTTTTCTCTTTGATTTTTACATCTCTCTCTCTTTCTTAAAATATTATACTTCATGAAAAAGACAATTGACATGGATGACAACAAAAACAAAAGTCTTGAAATTAAGGGCACACTAACTGTTCTTACCGGGGTTAGGAGAAGAGAGACGTTATTTTCAACGAACAAAATATTTTTCTTTACAATCTTTCATTTATGAGAAAATTGGAATATAAATTTATTACATTGTGAAAAGTAGCATAAACCGTATACCTTTTTATCTAAATGCAGCTTCAAAAAAGTAAATAATCGAAGTTTTATTTCTCCTCTAAATAACTTGAATTTTTTTCTTTAAAAATTTATGTATTTGTATGTTCCCGTTTAGTTAAGTGGTAGTGTAAATGTATGTTGTTAAAAGTCATTTCTCAGAATTATGGTAAGCTATGAAAGACAGTATCTAGTTAGGTCGTTACCAAAAGTACTATGTTTAAATTAGTCCATCATATGGCATTTGGTGTGTATCTAAATTCCTGCTTCTATTTCACTCTTACTCAAAACGGTTTTATTTCATGTTCACCAGTGAAATTATAATTTAATTTCATGGGGGCAGGGGCGGTGCTACAGCTCCTGGAAAAATCAGATTTGTATTATCTTTGTTTCACACCCACCACCTTTAAAAAATCAGCTAGTTATGTGTCATTGAAAACATTTAAAACTTTGAGTCTTCAAATACATTTGATGTTAATGCATCACTTGCACTTCGATTCACAAATAACATTTCTAAGTAGTTAGCAGTTTTGTCCTAGTTCTGGAAAACATTTTGAAGTTGTAAATTGTTTCTTCTCTTTTTCTTCTAGAGTTACAATTTATTTATTTATTTATTTATTTATTTATTTATTTATTTA
>NW_016814874.1:0-1699 GCF_001698545.2 Rhinopithecus bieti | reverse complement strand
CTAAAGGGGAGAACACAAATAATCTTTTAAATAGATATAAAATATTTGACAAAGTCAACATTGATTCATTAGAAAATCTCTTAGCAAATTTTGAATAGAAGGGTACTTTCTCAATCTGATCACGACTGTCTCTCCTTTAGGCTGGGCAAGGTGGCTCACGACTGTAATTCCAACACTTTGGGAGGCTGAGGCAGGCAGATCACTTGAGGCCAGAAGTTCAAGACCAGCCTGAGCAACATGGCAAAGCCCTGTCTCTGCTAAAAATAGAAATATCAGCCAGTCATGGTGGTGCACGCCTGTCATCCCAGCTACTGGAGAGGCTGAGGTACAAGAATCACTTGAACCCAGGAGGTGGAGGTTGCAGTGAGCATAGACCGCACCACTGCACTCTAGCCCGGGAGACAGAGTGGGATTCTGTAAAAAAAAAAAAGAAACAAAATGTCAGCCATAAGCATTGGAAAGAAATAAAAGTAAAGTGTTAGAATATTTTCCCCTTGTCATTTTCATTTTCTCTTAAATAATATGTATCACTTAGTAATTATCATAAAAGAACAACCTTATCTATTCTATTATTTTTCTCTCTGAGCACATTATTTTCTGGTTTTTTCTATATTAACCATGTTAATTTATTTATTCTTCTATTGTCTTGATTATTTTTTGTTCTTTCTCTGACATTTATGAACAGCATGCTGAATTTATGTATTTGAAATGTTTTATATTATCAAATTTAATATTTATGGCTAAGAATTTTGACTACTTCTTTAGTGTTAGTTCCTAGATTTAATATTTACTTTCTTAACTTTTCTAAAACCGTTAATGTTTTGTTTGTATTTTCCTTTGACAAAGAGCTATTTTATAAACAGCTTTGGACATTATTGCTGTATTGTAACAAAAGGTGAAAGTAACCTTTTAGGGATTTGTTATTACTTTCTTATTTGCAGTGTTAGCAAAGAACGGTGCCAGTATTTTTGCATTTACAACACACAATATTTTCTTTGTAGACAAATACATCTCCAATGTTTGCATATTTTTCCATTGGTTTAGGAAAAGAATATGTGCTTCTATTATTAAGGTGTGCCATCATTTGGTTAATTTTATATGAAGTTGTTTATTTTATAGTATTGTAATAGGTATTATTAACCAACGCAGACTGATAAAGTCTGTTATTCCTAGCCTGTTTTTATATGCCCTCTAATTTCTACCATATCAAAGCAGCTTCTGTGTTTATTATACATGTAGAGATATTTATGTCTTGTGCCTTCTTATTTAATTGTAGACATTAATTTAATAGCGTGCATTTGTTTTCCTAATTCTACCTTAATGGATAACAAAATCACAGTATATTTTTTATTTCTTTTTATATTTGCCTAGAACATGCTGTTCATAATTTTATTTTTAATATTTCTAAATCACTTTTTCTATTATGCTTCTGGTGAACAGTATGGAGTTAAAATTACAATCAAGTTTGAACAATACTCCTTTAATAGGTGACCTAAGCTTATTTTCATTTTTTTGTTATGATAAATATGTTTGGTCTTAGTTCTGATACATATGTATATATGTGTTCATGTGTGTTTACACATACCCATTTGCACACACATACACAGAAACACATACATCAATGTATATAATTTAATTTCCACTATTTTAGCTTCTTGGTTACTATTTTTATTTTGAAATTTGTTCTAGTGATTACATA
>NW_016814873.1:2148151-2179593 GCF_001698545.2 Rhinopithecus bieti | reverse complement strand
ATATTCATCCCAAGTATGATTGTGACCAACATCCTATTTACAAAGAGGCGATTTATGGGGATCCTGAGATAAAAGAAACTGTGTTCAAAAGAGATATTTAAAACAAAACTCTGATGGTTCTACAGACCTGAGAATGGGGTTAACATGACAGTTCTCATTAAATGAAGGAGGCAGCCTAATAAATTAAGGGGATCGTGAGGCCTCTGGATTCCAGGCTTTCCAGAATTGGGAAAGATCAGATGCAAATGGTTTCTTCACTTTGATTCTCAGCCATTATTCAACGCCTTTCCTTAGAATCAGGTGCCTGGCCTTGTGGTCTCCATGCTGCAGGCCCTGGACCTTAGCTATTTGTGGCAGGTTCTGTTCCCTGGGCATGTTGTGCTGCGGGACCTGACCATCCTCTTCAAGTTTGATTTCCTGCTCTTGTGTGAGCTCCTAAACTTGACAGGAGTTTCCTTGTGACACTGTATACTTTTCCTGAGAGCACGCTGACCTTTGGCCCCATTTGGGGAACCTCTGGCAACATTGCAGAGCAGAAATAAATGAAATTCCAGGCATTCCACTTGGAAGCAGGGATGGTCTGTCTGGACACACAGGTGGGTCTGAAATCCTGCAAAGATTGGAAGGGCTTCGTGTGGCCTAGGAATGATGACAGGTTTGTGGGTCTTAACTGTGACCACCATCTGGAGACACACTCTAAGAACAGAAGTTGAGTGTGCAGGCTCTGCAGACAGATGCCCAGTTCTGTCACTTTCTAGCTGGGTGTGCCTGGAGAACTTATGAAAAGTAGTTTCACATCTTTCTAAAATGGGAATATGAATATATTAATGGTACCTACTGTTATAGGGCTAATAGGTTCCTATGACCGCTGTGCAGTAACAGATCAATTACACTAGGTCAGCAGGGTTTGCAGCAGAGAAAAAGTTTAATGATCACAGGGCACTGAGTGAGGAGATAGACGAAGATCCTCAAATCCATCTCCCTGAGAAGTTCTGGGCCGGGCTTTTTAAGGATATCGTGGAGGGTGAGAGACCAGAAAGCTGGGGTTGTTGATTGGTTGGGGTAAGGGGGAAGAAATAATTAGCAATTGGAAACTGCAAACTTTGGTGAGTCAGCTGTTCCTGGGATCATTCAGACCCACTGACTCAGTAGTTTCATCAGTATGCAAGACCTGAGGGAATATCTCAAAGGGAAAACATAACATTTCAAGTTGTTATTTATAGAGCAGTTAATAGGAACTATAATCCATAAGAGGATCTACGTGATTCTGAGGCAACAGGCACCAAACAACTGTGGGGAAGCAGTCAGAGAGCAGCAGACCTCATGATTCGTGCCGAAGGTGTTGCAAGCTCAATTTACTTTTGCTTCTCCCCTCTTCTTCTCCCTGTGCCCAATCCCAGGATTCAGGAAGACAATTATGAGAGTTCAGAGGTGTTGGTGGCTGCATGATGCTGTAGGCAACTTTTTCAGGATGGCCTTGAGCTTGGGTGGGAGAGCAGGCATGGTAATGGGAAAGGGTCAGGCACAGGCTGCTGAGGACAGAGCATTGTAAAGACCATGATGACCTTTAGAATTCTGTAATCAGTGGATTTGACCATTCATAAATTGCCTGAAGTTCTCTAGCATGTAGCAATTCACAAATTTACAAATACAAAAAATTTGAATTGTGTGTTCTGTGAGGTTGGTGTATTGTAGATGGCTTAGCTAGTGAGTGAGCCCAGCAGACTGCCAAGTGAACCTAAAATCATGGCTTAGTGGCTCTCTAGTCGTGTACATTGTTGAACCACTGTAATTGTTAGAAATGCCTTCCTGAAAACTTTCTTACTCTAAAAGTCATCATTTGTTTCTGCATTCTGTTCCTAGTATATGAAGTGTCATCCCTTCCTCCATAAAGTTGCTGCAAATACCTGAAGAGCTACAGTGTGGAACAGGCCAATTATGGGAGACACCAGGGACTGGTAGGCCCTCATTTCAACACCACGCCAGAGGAATCCAGAGACTTATCTAAAGGAGAACCTGTTTGTCATTGAAATCGTCCACCATTCAATGAAGTTGCAGTTCTGACTTGAACCACTAGGTGTCACTGACACTATGCGTGGCAGACACGTGTGAGGGCTGACAATTGAGTCCCCTGTTAAAAGTGAAACATGCCCTTTGAACCCCAATTTTGACTTAAATTGCTTTATTATCACATTACTCAAAGGCATACAAACACAAAATCTATATATTGTATGCTTAGCTCAAAGCAATAAAATTAAAAGTGTACAAATAGAAACAAAGCAATAAAATTCAAGTTAATTTAATATGCTAGGTAATGTTGTTCTACTGGAACTAAATGAGTGATTTGGAGTTTTTAACATCACTAATGTGCATTCTTTTTTTTTGGTCTACTGGTCATGGACTTAAGTCTATTTACTACACATATGATGGACCATCACTTGAGTCATTTTTTAAACTTTCACTTAAAACTACCTATTTTAAAATCATCAACCCATCCTTTTCAGGTGCCAATAAATTGAAGAATACAACTCCAACAATTCAATTCAATTATACCCCATTTTACACAATCCCTTGCTGTATTGATTCTTTATAATGCTAATTATCTTTGAAATATTTCCCTAAAAGAGTTATATGTAAATACAAACTATTAAAGTAGCTACTAATATTTTCTTTGTGTCCTTCAGTGAATGAGAGCTAGCCCGACCTTGGAGAGCAGAAGCTACCAGGTCTGCTCCATCCTTCCTGACACCACCACCAGGTGCAACTTGAGTCAAGCGGTGCAGCTGTTTCACCCCTGCCCTGCAGGTCCCTGTGGTCTTCAACACCTGCCTCCACCAGCTTTGTCATCAGAGGCAACAAACCCCAGAACCATGAGCTGCTGACACTGGGTCTCAACTATGAGGCCAAATATGTGGGTTACCCTCCCTGCCCTGCTCAGCTCAGCTCAGCTATCATAGGTCTGGGCCTTCAGGTGCGAGCTCTGAAAGGAGTCTAAAGCAGAACAGCATTATATCCTGGGAGCACAACTGGGAAGCTGGGAGTCCATGTGTGGGTTCCATCCCTCCCCAGCCTCTGCAAATCAACATATAAGGAGAAGAGTCCCATTAATTCACCCAAGCTCCAGGTCTTTCCCGCAGTGGAACTGCACACGAGAAACGTGAGGATGTGGCTGAACATCTGTTAGAAGAATTCCCAAACACTCTATTGTAATTACAGGTCTCTCTAACATCTGCGGTGGGAGCTGATCTGCATTGAGTAAGCATCTCAAGAGGGAAGAATGGCTCGATGCCAAGTGAACCCAAATCTCAGCCCTACAACAGCCAAGATACCCTGCTCTGCCTTTTGTTTCAGGAAACAAACTTTGTAGCTTTCTGCTTCTGTAAAGCTCTTCATTCTTACCCAAGAAGTTCTCCCAGAAGGGTTTGCAATGAGCATGCTGTTTTATTTTTCTTTCTTTCTTTCTTTCTTTCTTTCTTTCTTTCTTTCTTTCTCTCTCCCTCCATCTCTCTCTTTTTTCTTTCTTTCTTTCCTTCTTTCTTTCTTTCTTTCTTTCTTTCTTTCTTTCTTTCTCTCTCTCTCTTTCTTTCTTTCATTCTTCTTTCTTTCTTTCTTCTTTTTTGACAGAGTCTCCTTCTATTGCCCAGGTTGGAGTGTAGTGACATGATCTTGGCTCACTGCAACCTCCACCTCCTGGGTTCAAGTGATTCTCCTGCCTCACTCTCCCGAGTAGCTGGGGTTACAGGTGTGTACCACCATGCCCGGCTAATTTTCTGTTTTTCACCATGCTGGCCAGTCTTGTCGAAATCCTGACCTCGTCATCTGCCCACCTCGGCCTCCCAAAGTATGGGGATTACAGGCGTGAGCCACCACACCCAGCTGCTTGCTGTTTTCTTTAGGCTCTGCTCCCAGAGATAGTAATACAAATGATACTGGTTACCAAGTTGGTGGGTCTTGCAGAAATTAAAATACACATGCCCACTCACAGACATGAACATTAACGGGCCACTACTGTCACTGGAAAACAGTGCATAAGCCCAGGACACTGACCTGAAGTGCAAATGTTTCCAACAAATTCAGAGAAAGACCACGAGAAACAAGCTTTCAGAATGTAGGCTACCCACGTCCCAGCTCTAAACCCACAGTGTTACACAGTAGCTAAGCGAGAACATCAACATGTGCGTCACTCAACTTAATTCCAAGGAGAAGATGCAAACAGAAGAGGAGACTATGATGACTCATGATATGTCAAAAATGACAGACCAGGAAGAATGTCCCTATTCCCATGTTAAGCAAGAAAAATAGTACGTGAATCTAATAGCGCAGTTGTAGAAAAGTTAAAATTTTCTCTAAGAAACACAAAGGAAACTTTGCTAATATACTTCAAAGTGATGAATTCTACTGATGTAAACTGGACCGCAATAGAAGCGCAGCCCCTGAATACCAACTTGCTTCCTCCTAATCTCAGAGCTTCTCCAACACCATCTCCCTCTGCCTGGGAATGTCAGCTCCATGCCTCCCAGGGTTCCCAGCTTCCTGTCATATACATCTGATCTGCAGCGTTTTGCTTCTGAAGATTTATCATTCCGTGGACTTGTAACTAAAGGTTATGTGTGCCTGTTGCTTTTAATGTGTGGTTCTCTCTGCATACATATGCTCCATGAAGGACTGTATTCTCATCATCAGATGAACCCATCTGTGAATGTGGATTGAAACTACCACCTCTTGCCCCATCCTGGAATTGTGAAAAACAGAAGATCTCTCTAAGAAGACTCTGAGCAAATTCTTTTCTGGCACTGGGGGACAGTCCCCAGCAGCGTCTATATTGTCCTTGAGCCTCGAAGACCCCTAGGTTCAAATTTTTTTTTACAGGAAGAAAATGTAAAAATAAAACAAAATATTGAAATATATTTATATATGTGTGTGTGTACATATATATATATATTTGAGATGGAATTTCGTTCTTGTTGCCCATGCTAGAGTGCTATGGCATGATCTTGGCTGATGGCAAACTTGGCCTCCCGGGTTCAAGTGAGTCTCCTGCCTCAGTCTCCCAAGTAGCTGGGATTACAGGTATGTGCCACCATGCCCAGCTGATTTTGTATTTTTAATAGAGATGGGGTTTCTCCATGTTGGTCAGGCTGGTCTCAACCTCCCGACCTCAGGCGATCTGCCCTCCTTGGCCTCCCAAAGTGCTGGGTTTATGGGCACGGGCCACTGCGCCCTGCCTGAAATAGTTTTTTAAAATGAAATAGAAAGATAATCCACAGGTAGGAGAAATTATTTGCATTGTATATGTGATAAGTTATTTTTATCCAGGATATATGAATAACTCTCACAACTGAAGAATAAACAGACAAGTAACCTAATTTACAAACAGGCAAATGATCTTATAGGCATTTCCCCAAAGAAGATATACAAATGGCCAATACACACATGAAAAGGTGCTTGACAGCATTAGTCAACAGGAAAATGCAAATCAAAACCATGAGATACCACTTCACAACTGTCAGGATAGCTAGAATCAAAAAGTTCATAACTACAATGCTGGGAAAGATGTGAGAAAATTGCAACCTTCACACACTGATGGTGAAGTGCAGCTGTGTTAGAAGGCAGTCTGTCAGTTTCTCATATGATTGAACATAGAATTTTACCATATAATCCAGCAGTTCCAATTCTAGGCATATACCCAAGAGAAATGAAAACACATGTTCACACAGAAACTTGCACATGAGTGTTTACAGCAGCATTGTTCATAATAGCCAAATGGTGGAAACAACTCAGACATCAGTGGATGAATGAATAGATAAATAAAATATTGTATATCCATTCAATGGGATATTAGAACTGATATATAACACAACACTGAAGAACCTTCAAATGTTGTGCTGAATTAAAGAAGCCAGTCAAAAAGACCACATCCATTTGATTCCACTCCTATGAAAGTCCAAAATAGGAAACTCTGTAGAGACAGAAATTAGATTAGTGATTACCCAGGGCTGAGGAAAGATGGGGAATAGGAGAAAATGGGTGGATGGCTGAAGGATACAAACTTTTTTTTGAGGCAATAATGTCCTGGCCTGGCATGGTAGCTCATGCCTGTAATTCCATCATTTTGGGAGACTGAGGCAGGTGGATCTCGAAGTCAGGAGTTCGAGACCAGCCTGACTGACATGCTGAAATCCCATCTATACTAAAAATAATAATTAAAAGAACTAGCTGGGCATTGTGGTGCATGCCTGTAATCCCAGCTACTCAGGAGGCTGAGGCAGGAGAATCACTTGAACCGGGGAGGCAGAGGTTGCAGCGAGCCAAGATTGCACCACTGCACTCCAGTCTGGGCAACAGAGCAAGACTCCTTCTCAAAAAAAAAAAAAAAAAAAGTCCTAAAATGGACTGTTTCAATGGCTGTGCAAACTTGTGAATATATTAAAAAGTATTGAAATGTACACTTTAAATGGGGAAATACATGGTATGTAAGCAAAGTTGTTTTCTTTTAAAGATTGTATTGGAAGTATAGAACAAATGATATGGGGCCAGACTGACCTGAGTTTGAATTTTCGCTCCAGTATTTACCAGCCTTGGATCTGGATTAAGTCCCTTTGATCCTCTAAACCTTGCTTTTCTCATTTGTAAAGTGAATACATTGATCATACCCACCACAAAGAGTTGTTTTGAGAATTGAGATAATGCATATCAAGTGCTTAGCCACATTGCCTTGTACATAGTAGGCACTAAATGACTGTTAACTGACCGAAATATGCCAGGGAGCACACAGTCAGATGTAAACACATAGAGAAGATGCCCAGGGACCCCAGAGATTATTCGGAAGCCTGCAAATAAATTTGTTAGAAGAGCAGATTTTGTCCTTTGGTGGGCACTGCTTTCCAAAAGGGATAAAACCTGTTTGAAAGCCCCAAACATAGGGACACCCATTTAGTAGTAGACATTTTTCCTGGGTGGAGTGGGGATGCTCTTTGCATGGTTAGATTCTGATAAATGCCTACCGTACGGGGAATGGGGACAGTGGACTTCCCTCCTTTCCTCTGCACATTCCCTGGGCAGAAGGTCCAGGGGAAAGAAGGGGTGGACAGAGAGCAGAGTGGTTACATGAGTGTGATGGGCAGAGGTCAGATCTCCCTCCAGGTCATGAGGAGACTCATGGCAGATCTCAGTGGATGGAAGGGTTCAGCCCAGGGGACATCTGTCTCTGCACAGGAAAGGTTCTTCCATCTCTCAGGTAGGGAGGTTTTGAGGACTTTGGCAACAGCAGCCAACATCATCTGTGGACTCTAGTGGTCTCCGAAGGTCAGTGGGGGAGAAAACATCCACTCTGTGATGGAGCTGGCGCTGAGTGAGGGTCCTGGCAAGAACAGGGCTGTGCTCGCTAACCAAATCCCAGACAGGAGGGAGGGCCCCTGCCTCATTACTAGCCTGGTCTTATCTCTGATTGGTATTTTGGTTGGTGAGGCGCTTGGGATCATGCCACACACTTAACTCTACCCCAGAGACTTCAACCCTGGGCACATATTTATACAGTTCCCCATGGATTTCTAATGTTCGTTTGAAATAATTGCCTTTTTCATAACCGGTTTTTTCTAGTCCTTTGGACACAAATATATAATTTATTCAGCCTATCCATTTGCTTAGGTTTAATGACATTTCTTTCTGATGAGTGTTGAACCTACTGGGGGTGTGGAGGGAAGTGTTATAAATATACACTTTAAAATTTTTCTTTCATTGTAAATGGGTTTCAGTGGTTCATACTTCAAAATGCAGAAATACGTTGACTAAAAGAATTAGTATGTATCTATCCTCAGGTGTTTCCTGTCCTCAGATTTTTTTTTTTTTTTTTTTGAGGCAGATTCTCCTTCTGTTGCCATGACTGGAGTGCAGTGGTGCTATCAGGGCTTAGCGCAGCCTCGACCTCCCTGGCTCAAGTGATCCTCCCACCTCAGCCTACCAAGTAACTAGGACCACAGGTGTTCACCACCACGCCCAGATAATTTTTAGATTTTTTTTTTTGTAGAGACGAGGTCTCATTGTGTTGCCTACGCTGGTTTCAAACTCCTGGGCTCAAGCCATCCTCCCACCTCTGCTTCCCGATTACAGGTGTGAGCCACCAAGCCTGTCTAATAGTTTTTACTTTGAAAGAAAAATTGGAAAATACAGAGCCACGAGGGGGCGCCCTGGACTCTGGTCTGGTGGTAAAGCCAGCACCTTCATAAAGGAGGAAAGATCTCCTAGGTGCGGGGTTCAGAATGAATTAGGAGCATTGGCTGAGCATCTGCCGGGGACCTCACTGGGCACGCACAGAGTCTCACTTACTAAACGCAGACACTCCCTGAAGTGGATGCTTGTGCCCCACTGTGATGAGCTCACAGGCTCAGGCAAGTTCAGCAATCTGTCCAGGGTCACTCGGGTAATAAGTGGAAAATGAGATTCAGACCCAATTCTGTGCAGTTCTAAAGCCCAGGCTTTCCCAGGCCAGCTGACTAAGGCTCGGCCCATCTAGGGAGAGCTTGATACTTGGAAGGCGCTGGTCAGTGCGGAAGCGAGGCTGGTGGGCACGCGTCCTTGGAGCAGGGTCGCAGGCATCAGCCCATCAGGGAGGTGTTTCCAGCCGGGGTCACAGCGTGTCGGGGTGTTCCTGAATGTGGGAGAAACAGTCCCTCACCCTGACCGCCTCGGAGTCTGTGTCCAGCAACAGCACTTGTTATTTGGAAGCTGCTCCCTTATTAATGGGGAGTATCTTGGTTTGCTGACTTGGTGCCTATCCCCAGACAGGAGTATCTTTTCTATTATAAATGAGTAACTTGCTTTCTGCTTTATAGATCATTGTCCATATAATTTTGTCACCATGAATGTATCACCAGGAGTCTGTTACTAAATAATATAAGAATTTAGAGTTTTTAAACCTGAGGTACTGAGGATAAAACTGTAGAATTTGAGGTTCTCCCGTGAGGGGTAAAGGGTTTGGGGGGAAATTAGGTTCCATATCTGAAAAATAAAGTTGAAAAGATGTGGCCAAGGGAACTACTGAGGGGGTCAGGAACCAGGAAGGTGACGTTTATCAGGATGGGGAGAGGGGGATGAAAGAGGGTCAGGAGCAAGATAAGGGCAATGAACACTTAACGAGCATTAATCTAATGAGATGACAATTCTTGTCTCCATTTTACACAAGAGGAAACTGATGCTTAGAGAAGTTACACAACTTGATTAGGGTCAAACAGCTAATACTTGGCAAGGCTGGGACCTGAACCTGGTTTTCCGGATGCCAGTGCCCAGTCGCTTTCCATAATGCCAAATGGCCTCTCAGAAACCCAACACCTCTTCTCTAAGTGCTTTCCCTGTTTTCCTCAAATCCAGGAACTGTTGGTCTTTTCGGCAATTCTGAGCACAGCCACTAAGTGGCGACATTGCCCGCCTACGAGGCTCAGCCCTGTTTCTCTGAGGAAGAATAGGGAAGGAGAGGGAATAGGAGTTGCCCTGTTGTGTGCTGTGCTGTGTGTGGGGCTTTCTTCTATCTATTTAGTCCTACCAGCAATCCTGCAGAGGAAATATTATCCCATTTTCCAGATGAGGCCATTGGGGATCTACTGGATGATAGAGCTTTGTGGTAAAAGCAGGAATGGAATCAGTGTCTCGCTGGATCCCAAGTCCTACCTCCGAGCATGTTGGGCTCCCAAATATAAAGTCATTTTGTGCCTTCAAATTTTAGTCTGGTGGGGAGGTAGATGGGGGAACTCCCTTCAGCCTGGACTTGGATGGCCTAGTGAAGAAGGGTGGAGAAGGAGTAACCATGCCTTTACTTCGATTACTGGAAGGAAGAATTAAGTTTTAAAGTGGAAGTTAAATACAGTTAAAATTACTCTGGTGTTGGGACAACTGGATTTCCACATGCAGAAGAGTGAAAATGGACCTTTATCTCACTCCATGTGCAAAAATCAACTCAAAATCAATTAAAGACTTAAATATAAGACCTGAAATTATAAAACTACCAGAAGAAAACAAAAACAAAAAGAAATAAATAGGCTTACATTAAACTAAAAGACTCCTGCCCAGCCAAGGAAACAATTAACAGAGTGAAGAAACAATCTATGGAATGGGAGAAATAATTGCAAACCATGCATCTGATAAGGGATTACTATCCAAAATATATAAGGAACTCCAAAAACTCAATAATAAGAAAACAAAGAATCTGATTAAAAAGTAGGCAAAGGATCCAAATAGACATTTCTCAGAAGAAGATATATGAATGGCAAATGAGTATATGAAAAAATGCTCGAAGTCACTAATCATCAGGGAAATGCAAATCAACACCAGTGAGCTATCACCCCACAGCTCTTAGAATGGCTGTTATCAAAAAGATGAAAGATAGCAAGTGTTGGTGAGGATGTGCAAAAACAGAACCCAAGTACACTCTTGGTGGGGATGGAAATTAGTACAGTCATTAGGTAAAACAGCATGGAGAGTCCTCAAAAAATTAAAAACAGAACTACCATATGATCCAGCAATTCCACTTCTTGGTATATATCCAAAGGAAATGAAATTAGTATGTTGAAGAGATAGCTGCACTTCCATGTTTATTGCAGCACTATTCACAATAACCAGGATACGGAATCAACCTAAGTGTGCATCAACTGATGAACAGATAAAGAAAATGTATGTAGTATTTATACACTGTGGAATACAATTTAGCTATTAGAAAGAAGCAAATTCAATCATTTATGACAAAACGGATGAACTTGAAGGACATTACATTAAGTGAAATAAGCCACCATGGAAAGAAAAATATCTCATGACCACACTTACATATGAAAGCTATAAAGTTGAAGTCATAGAAGTAGAAAGTAGAATGGTGATTACCAGAGGCAGGGGAGTGGGAGGAGGAAATGTTGGGTGAAGGATACACAATTTCAGTTAGAGAAGAATAATAAGTCCAAGAGATCTATAGTAAAACATGGTGACTATGGCTAATAGTGACATGCTGTATTCTTGGAAATTTACAAGAAAGTAGATTTTAAGTCTTCTCATCTCACACACACACACAAACACACAAAAGATAAGTATGTGAGGTAATGTATATGTTAATTAGTTAGATGTAGCCATCTACAATGCTCATGTATTTAAAAACATGTTGTGTACAAAAATGTACACGATTTTGTCAATTAAATAGAAAATAACATTTAAGAAATAGAAAACTGAATAAAATTACTCTTGTGAATCCATTCGAGTTCTTCCTGCTTTAGAAGAGACTGCATTTTCTTCCTGATGAATTGGTTGGCTGGTGTTTAGGGGCCATGCTATGTGAAAAATGTGTCCTTCACATTTAAACGTTAGATCTACCTACTGACAGTGTGTGCTGGAGCCAGCTGGAAACCACTTGTGAGCTGGTTTTGTGCATCTCCTCCCAAATCTACATTCACAGTCACGATGTTGGTAGCTTGAAATCAGCCAAAGTGGGGTATTTACACCACAGAAATTGGCAAATGCTTGAAAGCAGGACTCTTTGCTCCTTGAGAGCTGGCCTTTAATCAGATACCAGCAAACCATGGGCACCCAGAAAGGTGGGTGGGAACAGAGAGATGGACCAAGGGAAACATGGATTTACAAATCCCAACTCCTATCCACTCCTAGGCTTAGGTATTTGAAAGAAGTCAATTCTACTGGGGTAGAATTGCTGCACAATTTAAACTGTTACTTTTTTCTCTCATTTTTCTTTGCTGAGGGTAAAAAACTGCATTTCAGAAGTTCAGCCTGCACCTGAGATGCCTCTCCCAGCAAGCAAGACGGCTGGCACTGGAGTGTGTCTTGGGGCCAGCCCTGAGCTGGAGCCCTGCTGGCTCCTAAGGAGGTGGGCACCACAGTGCCAGGGTGGGCTGTGCTGTCAGCTACGGAACAGCAGCTCACACCTGACTGCTTCAGGCCGCCTGAAGACAACTAGAGGAGAGGAGCTCTCCTTCATTTTACGCACAGAACCGTAGCTTGGCCTTGTGGGCTACGGGTGTCTGTCAGAAGGGAGGTGCTGGGTGAGGCTATGCTCTCTGTGAAGACACCTAGCGGCTCAGTGGACAGCAGGCACAGGTGACTGGACAGGAAGGGAAGTCTCCTCCAGTACAGGTCAGGTAGTGCTCAGGTAAATTATGTGCTGCCATGACAAGCAGTCCAGGCTGCTGCCTGTAGGCTTAACCTGGAAGCTAATTGTCTTGTTCCAGAGCATACATGACACCCTCAGGGTCTTCATGGAGAACAGCTAAGAGTCCTAGGAGAGCTCAGAGCCCCTAATTCACCTGGGGCGGGGCGGGGCCAGCTCCCCAGGGCCATGTGAGCTGCATGTGGAAGGGGCAGCAGACATTTGACAGGGGATGGCAGGGAAGGCTCTTACTCAGGGACTGGGTGCAGGTGGGCAGGCTGGAGGCTGACGGGGCATCCTTCTGTGGTCCATAAGGAATGGGGCTAACCCCTGTAAATGAGGAGTTGTTTTCCCAATGAACAGCTCCTGCTGGGCTCTCTCTCCCCTCTGTATCCCATCAGGAGGGGGCTCAAAGGCCTGTGGGCATGTTCTCAGGTTGCAGTTGGGATCTACAGAGACCACACACTTCCCTGATGGGTGGAATAGCTGTGGCTTGAGTCCTTGGTGGGTTTGGAGGTTGAACTAGGTGACATGGTCTGTCCTCCTCTGATGGACGAAAGAAACCAAGAACCGAGAGGGAACTCCTGAGATAAAGGAAGTCCTGCAGAAAGGCATCAGTCTGCTGTGGTTGGGGTGCAAAGGTCACCAACACACTGATGTTGGGGCGGGAGCTGACCCTACCACAGACCTGAGCCATCTCTCCATCAGTGGAATCTTCCTCCATCAGAGGAATCTCCATACTGTTCTCCATAGTGACTGTACTAATGTACATTTCCACTAACAGTGTACAGGAGATGGATGCCCCAATTACACAGGTGTAATTATTACACATTGTATGCCTGTATCAAAATATCACATGTACCTCATAAATATATACACCTATTATGTACCCATAATAATTAAGAAGAAAAAAATTTAAACAATGAGGGGGACTTTCCTGAGTCTCCATTACCCACACCAGCTGCCCGAGTTCTCTCCAGACCATACATTCAGGGATTTTTCCTTTTCGTGTTTGAAGAGCCATCTGTTGTTGGTGTCTGAGGAGGAAATGCCTGGCTTCTGGAAGGTCAGTGTCTGTAAGGGAGGAGACCACCCCTTATATCGTCTTATGCCCCATTTCTGCCTCCGAAGAAAGAAGAAGTAAAAACTAAAAAGCAGAAATGAAATCCACAGGCAGACAGCCTGGTGCCACACCCTGGGCCTGGTAGTTAAAGATAGACCCCTGACCTAATTGGTTATGTGATCTATAGATTACAGACATTTTATAGAAATGCACTGTGAAAATCCCTATCTTGTTTTGTTCTAATCTAATTACAGGTGTATGCAGCCCCATCATGTACCCACTGCTTGCTCTCACACAAACCCCCTTAGAGTTGTGAACGCTTAAAAGGGACAGGAATTGCTCACTCAGGGGGCTCGGCTCTTGAGACAGGAGTCTTGCCGATGCACCTGGCCGAATAAACCCCTTCCTTCTTTAACTTGGTGTCTGAGGAATTTTGTCTGTGGCTCCTCCTGCTACATCTGGAGCTGCTGGTGGTTGGGGGTTAACTGTGTCATACATGGGCCTCCCACAAACCTCCCTGCCTCAGCCCCACTTCTCACCCAACCCTGCATCCCACCTGGCTTCTCTGAGCTCAGAATCCCTGCAGGTCCCTCTGGCCAGAGAGCTCCAATCCCTGCTGCACCTCTATTTGTGTATTCTAGGTCAGTGATTCTCAAACTTAGCTGTGCATTGGGCACATTGGGCTCCCCTGGGTCCTTAAAGGAAAACTGTTCCCTGGAAACCATCCCAGAGATTCTGATGTGGTTGGTCCAGAGTCTGGCACTGTCTGTCTTTCCAAACCATCTTCCATCTCTCAGTGAGATTCCAGGCCTCTCTGGTATGCTATTAACTGCCAACCAGTTTTACTTTCATGTTGTGATTCAGAGACTAAAACAACATAAATTCACTATATTATTTTTAAGAAGCTTAGGGAAGGATAGGAAACACGTGGATGTACCTGGTTCATGAACACCTTGAACAAGAAGTCCAAAGCCTAATTTCAATTGTGATTTACGCCCAACTTAACTTTACATGTCTATTTACATGTCCAACTTAATCTCCAACTACTCCTTCTCAGCACTCTGTAATTTAGCAAATACAAACAAACTCCAAGACCACTCCCTTCCTCCCACTTACACACTTTTTCCCACAATCATAAAGTTACTCATGCTGCTCCTGTGGTAACGTCTAAGCACTGAGATGAGCTTTGGCTGAGTTTGGATCAGCACTCAGGAATTCCAGGGCCCAGGTCAGCCTCTGCCTCCTCTTAACCTCTGCTCTGAGAGGGCTGCCACAGATATGTTTTGTTTTGTTCTGTTTTTTTAATTTTAGTTTAAGTTACTGGACCCATGTGCAGAACGTGCAGGTTTGTTACATAAGTATACATGTGCCATGCTGGTTTGCTGCACTTATCAACCCGTCCTTAAGGGTTTAAGCCCAGCATGCATTACTTTTTGTCCTGATGCTCTCCCTCCCCTCACTCCACACCCCCTGACAGGCCCTGGTGTGTGTTGTCCCCCTCCCTGTGTCCATGTGTTTTCACTGTTCAGCTCCCCACTCATGTGTGAGAACTTGCATTGTTTGGTTTTCTGTTCCTGGGCTCTTACAGTTCTGAGTACCATATTCTCACTCAGCCACATGCAGAGGCAGAAACCAGTGGGCAGTGTGGGGCCAAATTTCTTCCTCACCCTATCTATGGTTTGAATTGTCCCACAAATTTCATGTGTTGAAACTTAATCTCCAATGTGGCAGTATTGAAAGGTGAAAGCTTTCAATAGGTTGGGTTGGGTCATGAGGGCAGAGCCCTCATGAATAGGCTAATGGATGTTAATAGGTGATTTGGTCAAGAGTGCAGAGTCCTCATGGATGGGTTAACGGGTGTAAAAGTAAGTTTAGCCTAAAATCGCCCCCTTACATATTTTAGGTTCAGCCTAAAGTTTTCTCCACACATAGTGAAATGTGACCTAGCTGGATGTTTAAACAAACTATAACCTACTCTTGTATCAATCGCAGAGTTTCTGCCCATCACAGACGTCAACTCCTCAAACTGTGTTAATACAAGTAGGCATTAAGCTCCTTACATGAACAGGATAGGTTATAGCTTAGCCAATCACACTGTTTCTGTATCTCACTTCCACTCTCTGTCTGTCCCTTTCCTTTTTTTGGTCCATAAATCTTATCTGACCATCTGGCAGCCCAGGAGTTGCTCTGAACTTATTCTGATTCTGGAGGCTATCTAATTCTCAATGGTTCTTAGCTCAATTAAATTCGGTTAAATGTAATTTGTCTAAAGTTTTTCTTTTACGAGTGGTTAATGGATTAATGGATGATCATGGGAGTGGAACTGATGGCTTTATGAGAGGAAGAGAGACCTGAGCAAGTACACTAGTACACTCACACCTAGGCCCCTTAGACTAAGGCTCCCCTTCCTCCCTAGCGTATCTGAAGCCCCAGCACCCCCTCAGCTTCATAACTGAAAGTCCTTCCTGCCTTCACCCTCATAGAAAATCTTTTGTCAGGTGATGATGCTGCAGCAAGAATTGCCATGTGATAGCCTGCGCCACCTCAGGACACGATACAGGATCTCCACCAGCAAGAAGGCTTTCACCAATGTGCCCCCTCGACCTTGGACTTCCAAGCCTCCATAACTGTAAGGAAATAAATTCCTCTTCTCTATAAATTACCTAGTTCCAGGTATTCTGTTAAGAGCAACATCTTGACAAGACGAAGGAGGGCGTCTTAATCCATTTTCTGTTGTTTTTAACACTATCGATTGATGAGGGAGATCAAATATATGGGTAACTAGTGTCCCCAAAAAAGAGATCAAAGGTATGGAGAGGAGAAAATACAGTAATCAATACTATCAGTTTCTTCCCCCAAAGCCATTCCCCTTCTTACTGAGAGAACCTTTATGGTTCACGTGTCAAGGAGAGATACCTGGTATCAGGGACGAGGTGGGCATGTGACACTAGTCTGACCAATCATATGTAAGAAAAAGTTTGGCTGGACGTGGTGTCGCATGCCTGTAATCCCAGCATTTTCGGAGGACAAGGAGGGTGAATTGCCTGAGCTCAGGAGTTGGAGACCAGCCTGGGCAACATGGTGAAACCCCATCTCTACTAGAATACAAAAATTAGCGGGGCATGGCGGTATGTGCCTGTAATTCCAGCTGCTCGGGAGGCTGAGCCGGGAGAATTGCTAGAACCCTGGAGGCGGAGGTTGCAGTGAGCCGAGATGGCACCACTGCACTCCAGCCTGGGCGACAGAGCAAGACTCTGTCTCTAAAAAAAAATAATAATAAAAAGAAGAAAAAGTTTACTCAGGGCTGCTTTGAGCACTTGCAATTGCCAGCACCACTCTAAGTGCTGCCAGCGTATTAACTAATCATCTTGTTCTACAGGTCTATGCAAGAAGACATTCTAGTTACTCCCATTTTCATGGATAAAGGCACTGAGGCACTGGGAGGCTAAGTCCCTGTTCCAGAGCCTGCACAGCCAGAAAGTATTAGGATTGTAACACAGACAGCTTGGCCCCAAAGCCAAATTTCTTATCCATTAAGCTGTAAGGCTCTCATTAATTTACCCAAAAGTCAACTCCTCTGACACCAATTTGCTGAAAGACAGTTTACTAGAGAATCCATTTCATGAGTGAGCAAATCACTGAATGACCAATTTGCTGAATTGGCTAAATTTATAAAATAAGTATTTCTATCAATTTTTGATAAAGTGTGGAATGGTTTGAATCAGATTGGTTATAAGACCTTTGGGAAGAAAAGGTTCTGGCTTCAGATTTCTTCCCTGGAAGTCATTCGCCCCTCCTTCCCCCTTGAGTCTCCTCCTCTCTCTGTCCCTCAATCCCCTACCTTCAGGAATCAGCAACTCTAGATTCTTATGAACTGACTTGTCTTTCTTTCTCTTAGCAGGGAGTTGGGTAGAGAAAAATTAAACATAGGCACTCTTAAGAAGAAATAATGAAAACCTGTTAACTAAAATGACACAGAAATCTTTAAAAGCTGTTTAAACCATCCTATACAATATGCTTTAAGCCTTATCCATAGTTAAAAGGAAGAGGATTCTGAAAAACGGATGGCTTTGATAATTTTGATGACTTGATCATTCACTGAATTGGCAGCTGGCAAATTGGCTCACTTCTGTCCCATAGCGCCTCTAAAACAGGCCTGTCAAACCCAAAAGTCCTTGTTTCACAGCTGCCAGGGACATACCTGACTTTCAAGCAGAGGTATGGGATTCTATTTTTGTTGTAACCACTTGAAATAGTTCATTAGCAATACTGTGGTAAATGCTCACTATGGTAGCAAACACCCAGGGTATAACTTTTTTGTTCTATGATTCCAATAATAAGTAGATAATATGCATTGAGTCAAAATTTCAATTATGCTGAAATGTTAATTTTTTTCAGGTGAAGAAAACAATTTTACAGATTAGTTGTTACCTGGAAGCCTTTTGGTTAAGAATAAGGTTAACTGTCTTGAACTAGTAAACAAATACTTTAAATTAATAAAATATTGTACAATAAATGTATATGAATTACCATTCTTTGTATTAAAGTTTTTTTTAAAGGTTATAGAACCTGATATGAAGCCTGTTTTTCCTCTCAATCCCAACATCAGTTATTTAGTTTCAGCAAAACAAAAACACCCATCCCATTAGCTTACATTTGTAGCTTTGAATATTAGTTTAATAACCATTTTTTCTTTGTTTTACTGTTTTGTTTTTATTTATATTATATACATTTTTCATTTGTAATATAAAAGCTATAAGCCCAAGACATTTATGCATAGTTTTATGTTTGTATGTCTTTAAGTAACATTGTAATAAAAATAATTTAAATAAACAGTAATAAAACTTTTTTAAAAGAACATTTTTTACTTAAAATATTTTATTAGATTATTGAAAGAAGTAAAGATAAAATACATCCTTAGTAAACAAATCCTTAATAAGCATAACACAAACACCAAACTGACAAAGTAAAGCATAAAAACTAGAGGAGAATGTCATTTATGAATAATGATGCAAAATCATAAATAAAATATTATCCAACAATAGCACATTAAAAGAGTAATACATCAACTGAGGTTTATCCCAATAATACAGGAAAGGTTTGATAGTAGGAAATCTATTAATGTATTACTAATAAATTAAAAGCACAAAACTGTATGGTATATTCAAAGATGCAGAAAGGGAGATGTTAATACTTGACATTTTATTTTTGATAAAGCTTTTCATAAAATAAAATGGGTATATACTTTCTTTTTAAAAAAAATTTATTTTAAGTTCCAGGGCAAATGTGCAGGATGTGCAGCTTAGTTGCATAGGTGAACGTGTGCTATGGTGGTTTGCTGCCCCTATCATCTCATCACCTAGGTATTGAGCCCTGCATGCATTAGCTATTTTTCCTAATGCTCTCCCTTCCCCTATCCCACTCCTGGACAAGCTCCAGTGTGTGTTGTTCCCCTCCCTGTGTCCATGTGTTCTAATTGTTCTGCTCCTACTAATAAGCGAGACATGCAGTGTTTGGTTTTATGTTTCTGTGTTAGTTTGCTGAGGATACTGGCTTCCAGCTCCATCCATGTCCCTGCAAAGGACATGATCTCATTCCTTTTTATGACACATAGTATTCCATGGTGGATATGTGACACATTTTCTTTATCCAGTCTATCATTGATGGGCATTTGAGTTGATTCCATGTCTTTCTATTGTGAATAGTGCTGCAATGAACATACACGCAAATGTATCTTTGTGATAGAATGATTTATATTCTTTTGGGTATATACCCAGTAATGGGATTGCTAGGTCAAATGGTATTTCTGGTTCTAGATCTTTGAGAAATTACCACACCATCTTCCACAATGGTTGAATAATAAACATTCCTACCAACTATGTAAAAGCCTTCCTATTTCTCCATGACCTCACTAGCATCTGTTGTTTCTTGACTTTTTAATAATTGCCATTCTGACTGGAGATGGTATCTCATTGTGGTTTTGATTTGCATTTCTTTAATGAAAGTGTCATTGAGTTTTTTTTTTTTTTCATTTGTTTGTTGGCTGCATAAATGTCTTCTTTTGAGAAATGTCTGTTCATGTCTTTTGTCCACTTTTTAATGTGTTTTTTCTCTTGTAAATTTGTTTAAGTTTCTTGTAGATTCTGAATATTAGCCCTTTGTCAGATAGATAGATTGCAAAAATTTTCTCCCACTCTATAGGTTGCCTGTTGACTCTGATGATAGTTTATTTTGCTGTGCAGAAGCCTTTTAGTTTAATTAGATCCCATTTGTCAATTTTTGCTTTTGTTGCAATTGCTTTTGGCAATTTTGTCATAAAATCTTTGCCAGTGCCTATGTCCTGAATGGTATTGCCTAGATTTTCTTCTAGAGTTTTTACACTTTTGGGTTTTATACTGAAGTCTTTAATCCATCTTGAGTTAATTTTTGTATAAGGTGTAAGGAAGGAGTCCAGTTTCAATTTTCTGCAAACTGCTAGCCAGTTCTCCCAGCACCATTTATTAAATAAGGAATCGTTTCCTTATTGCTTGTTTTTGTCAGGTTTGTCAAAAACAAGATGGTTGTAGATGTATGGATTTATTTCTGAGTTGTCTATTCTGTTCCATTGGTCTATGTGTCTGTTTTTGTACCAGTACCATGCTATTTTGGTTATCATAGCCTTGTAGTATAGTTTGAAGTGTGGTAGCATGATGCCCCAGCTTTGTTTCTTTTGCTTAGGATTGTCTCAGCTATATGAGCTCTTTTTTTGTTGTTTCATATACATTTTAAAATTATTTGTTCTAAATCTGTGAAGAATGTCAATGGCATTTTAATGGCAATAGCATTGAATCTATAAATTACTTTGGGCAGTATGGCCATTTTCATGATATTCATACTTCCTATCCATGAGCATAGAATGATTTTCCATTTGTTTGTGTCAGCTCTGATTTCCTTGAGCAGTGGTTTGCAGTTCTCCTTGAAGAGGTCCTCCACTTCTCTTGTTAGCTGTATTCCTAGGTATTTTATTCTCTTTGTAGCAACTGTGAATAGAAGTTCATGATTTGGCTCTCTGCTTCCCTGTTGTTAATGTATTGGAATGCTTGTGACTTTTGCATATTGATTTTGTATTCTGAGACTTCACTGAAGTTGCTTATCAGCTTAAGAAGCTTTTAGGCTGATATGATGGGATTTTCCAGATATACAATCATGTCATCTGCAAACAAAGATAATTCGGCTTCCTCTCTTCCTCTTTGAATACCTTTATTTCTTTCTTTTGCTTGATTGCTCTGGACAGAACTTCCAATACTATGCTGAATAGAAGTGGTGAAAGGAGGCATCCTTGTCTTTTGCCAGTTTTCAAGGGGAAAGCTTCAGCTTTACCCATTCAGTATGATATGAGTTATGAGTTTGTTATAAATGGGTATTATTTTGAGGTATGTTCCATCAATACCTAGCTTATTGAGAGTTTTTAACATGAAGGGATGTTGAATTGTATCAAAGAACTTTTCTGCTTCTATTGAGATAATCATGTGGTTTTTTTCTTTAGATCTGTTTATGTGATGAATTATGTTTATTGATTTGCTTATGTTGAAACACCCTTGCATCTGGCAGATGAAGCCAATTTGATTGTGCTGAATAAGTTTTTTGATGTGCTGCTGGATTTGGTTTGCCAGTATTTTATTGAGAATTTTTGCATCAATGGTCATCATGGATATTGACCTAAAGTTTTCTTTTTTTATTGTTATATCTCTGCCTGGTTTCTGTATCAGGAAGATGCTGGCCTCATAGAATGAGTTAGGGAAGAATCCCTCCTTTTCAATTGTTTGGAATAGTTTCAGAAGAAAAGATACCAGCTCCTCTCTGTATTTATGGTAGAAGTCAGCTGTAAATCCATCTGGTCCTGAGCTTTTTTTGGTTGGTAGGCTATTTATTACTTATATATTATCTATAATTTCAGAAGTTGTTATTGGTTTATTCAAGGATTCATCTTATTCCTGGTTCACTCTTCAGAGGATGTATGTGTCCAGGAATTTATCCATTTATTTCAGATATTCCAGTTTGTTTGCATAGAAGTGTTTATTGTATTCTCTGATCATTGTATTTCTGTGGGGGCAGTGGTGATATCCCCTTTATTACTTTTTATTGTGTCTATTTGATTCTTCTGTCTTCTTTACTAGTCTAGCTAGCAGTCTGCCTACTTTATTATTTTTTTTCAAAAAACCAACTCCTGGATTCATTAATTTTTTGAAGGGTTTTTTGTGTCTCCCTGTCCAGTTCCACTCTGATCTTGGTTACTTCTTGTCTCTGCTAGATTTGGGGTTCGTTTGCTCTTGATTCCCTAGTTCTTTTAGTTGTGATGTTAGGATGTAGATTTGAGATCTTTCTAGCTTTTTGATATGGGCATTTTAGTGCTATAAATTTCCCTCTTAACAATGCTTTAGCTGCATCCCAGAGATTCTGGTATGTTGTCTCATAGTTCTTACCGGTTTCATAGAGCTTGATTTCTGCCTTAATTTTATTATTTACCCAGGAGTCATTCAGGAGCAGCTTCTTCAATGTCCATGTAGTTTTGTGGTTTTGAGTGAGTTTCTTAATCTTGAATTCTAATTTGAATGTACCATGAATGATTTATTTCCAATTATGTGATCAATTTTAGAGCAAGTGCTTTGTGGTGCTGAGAAGAATGTATACTCTGTTGTTTTGGGGTGGAGAGTTCTGCAGATATCTATCAGGTCCACTTGATCAAGAGCTAAGTTCAAGTCCTGAATATCTTTGTTAATTTTCTTTCTCGATGATCTGTCTAATTTTGACAGGGTGGTGTTAAAGTCTCTCACTATTATTGTGTGGGAGTCCAAGTCTCTCTGTAGATCTCTAAGAACCTGTTTTATGAATCTGGGTGCTCCTGTACTGGGTTGATAGCTATTTAGGATGGTTAGCTCTTCTTGTTGAATTAACCCCCTTATCATTATGTAATGTCCTTCTTTGTCTTTTTTTATCTTCATTGATTTAAAGTTTATTTTGTCAGAAACTATGATTGCAACCCCTGCTTTTTTCTGTTTTGCATTTGCTTGGTAAATTTTGCTCCATTGTTTTATTTTGAATCTATATGTGTCTTTGTATGTGAGATTGGTCTCTTGAATACAGCATACCGATGGATCCTGACTCTTTATCCCTATCAGTTATACACTTAATCTTTTAACATAATCCCATAGTTCTTGGAGGTTGTGTTCATTTCTTTTTATTCTTTTTTCTCTAATTTTGTCAGCTTGTCTTGTGTCAGCAAGACAGTCTTCAAGCTCTGATATCCTTTCTTCTACTTGGTCTATTCAGCTATTGATACTTGTGTTTATGTTATGAAGTTTTCGTGTTCTGTTTTTCAGCTCAATGAAGTTATTTATGTTCCTCTCTAAATTGGCTACTCTGGTTAACAGCTCCTGTAGTGTTTTATCCTGATTCTTTATTTCTTTGCTCAGCAAAGTTTATTATTACCGATTTTCTGAAACCTACTTCTGTCAATTCATCCATCTCAGCTGCAGCCCAGTACTGTGTTCTTGCTGGAGACATGTTGGGATCATCTGCAGAAGAGGCTTTTTTAGTTTTCAGCCTTATTCCATTGATTCTTTCTCATCTTCATGGGTTTATTTACCTTTGATCTTTGAGCCTGCTGACCTTTGGATGAGGTTTTTGTGGGATCTTTATCATTGATGTTGTTGTTGCTGTTGCTTTCTGTTTGTTTTTCCTTTAGCAGTCAGGCTCCTCTTTCATAGGGCTGCTGTGATTTATTGGGGGTCTACTCTAGACTCTATTCATTTGGATTCCTCCCACCCCTGGAGGTATCACCAGAAGAGGCTGCAGACCAGCAAAGATGGCAGGCTGCTCCATCCTCTGGGAGCTCTGTTAGAGAGGGGTACAGACCTAATGCTGACTGGAATGCTCCTGTATGAGGTGTCTGGAGACTCCTGTTGGGAGGTCTCACCCAGTCAGGAGAAGTGGGATCAGGAACCACTTAAATAAGCAGTCTGGCTGCCCCTTGGCAGAGTGGGTGTGTGTGCTGGGGGAAAACTCTCTTATCTGGGCTGCCATGACTCTCCAGAGCCAGCAGGCAGAAAAGATTTAGACTACTGATCCACAATATTGCAGCCCCCACTCTCAGGAGCTCCTCTCAGGGAGATCAGAGTTCTATCCATAAACTTCTGGCTGGGTATGTTGAAATTCCCACAGTGAGGCGCTTCCCAGTGAGGAAGGGTGGATCAGGGTCCCACTTAAAGAAACAGCCTGGCCACCATCTGACCCAGCCGCCATGCTGCACTGTGAGGAATTGCTCCCAGTCTAAACCACCCAGTCTCACTGGCACCAGTGGCAGGGGAAAATGGCCTACTGGAGCTGCAATGATGGTGGCCACCCCTTCCTTCCAGGAGCTCAGTCTTCTTAGGCAGTCTTCAGACTCTTGCCCTGGCCAGCAGGGGTTCCAAGCCAGTAGGTTGTAGTTTGTGGGGTTCCATGGGAGTGAGGCTGCTTGGCTCCCTAACATTATCCCCATTCCAGTGGGAGTGAATGGATCTCCTGCCTCATCAGAGTTCCCAGAGCTGGAGTACACAAATACTCCTGTGTCTCAGTGCTGGCTTGAGTGACCACCCACTTGAGCAGCCACTGTGAATCTGCACAGCTCTGTGCTTGGGACCCAAGGCCCTAGTGGAGTGGGCACATAAGGGGATCTCTTGATCCCCTTGCAAGGATCCATGGGAAAAGCATGGTTTTCAGGGAGGTGTAGTACAATCCCTCACCACTTCTCTTGGCTGAGGGAGGGAGGTCCCTTTTCCCCATGCAGCTACCAGCTTGGCCGTGGCTCCACTCTGAGTTTCCTCACTCTTCATGGTTACATCAACTGCTTAGTCATTCCCAGCGAAAGAACCTTGGGACCTCTATTGAAGATGCAGAATTCACTCACCGTTTTCATCATTCTAAGTGGGAGCCACAGAGCAGAGCTGTTTCTGTTTGGCCATTTTGGCTGGTACCATGGTCCTATATTTTCCTAATCAATGTGGTGCCTTTTAACACCATAAAATTAAGAAGTCTGAAAATTCAACCTACTTTGAAATCCAACAACCCACAGGACAATAATATCTAATTTTTGACTCTGGAAAATATGAAATTATTTTATGATGAGCATAGAAAGTCTCTGTTTTTTAAAACATTTCTTAAACTGAACATTTTTAACCTTGAACTTGTCTTCAGCAGAATTAGAAGAATCCAGGCTACCCTATATATCCCATATCACTATGCCTTCTCCCCATAATTTTTAATCACAGTAACCACTTCAATCTGGCAGCATCTTATCTTTAATAGGCATTTTGTTCCAGGTGACAACAGGTGATAGCTTAAGTAAATGTCTACAATTTGGTGCTATGTACTACCACTGTGACATAATAGAATAGTAATATTTGTAACTGCATCAGATTCCTTTTATTATACAATATGCCTTTTAAATCGATTAAATAAAAATATGAAATTCTTCTAATCCACCCAGATTAGATAGATAATTTCATATTACATTTTCCTTTACAGTCTATTGCCAGAAACTGATTTTATATCACTTTGCATTAGTGAAAGTTTTTTGTTAGGACAACCACATTGTAGCTACTCTACAAACAAAAAGGTGTACTAAAGGATATATTTTAGGTTTTTTTGTTGTAGAAAACTAGCCTGTTACATGGCAAGAATGATGCCATCTTGAAGCAAAACCATTAAGATGATTGATGCTTGACTCCTGCAACTGCAGCAAGGTCTTTACACACTGTCCATAGCAGAGACAACCCCTCATAAATAAACAATGTCTACAGCATAAATAACCCCTCATGAGGATTTCTATCTAACCAAAAAGCTTGCTATAGAAAGTATGTTACTGGAGGGCAGGTGTAGGAATCCACCATCTTGCAGCTGCCTGGGACATCACTTCTGTTTGTAACTCCCGATTAAATTTTTTTTTTTTTTTCTGTTGTTGTTGTTTCTTAGAAACCAGGTTTGTCAGCCTCTTTCTTCAGCCTCTTGGCTCCCTGGGCCTTTAGGGGTAAGTTTGCCATAACTGCTCATCACAGAACATTTGGTAGGGCTGAAAAAACAAACTCAAGCCAGAGATCCCAGAAATGCCTTCCAGAGCCACACTGCAGAATTTGGCTGTGGAGAGAGCTGCTGCCTGTGCCAAAGACAGGAAACTGCAAGGTCAGTGGCTGCGGATCATGCCATGCCATTACTGCCTGCGTTCCATAACCAAAAAGATATACCCTGCACTTTGCCTCAACCCCCATGTTTCTCAGTCTCAATGAAAGTCCCAGTGGGAAATGCCTCAGTTGAAATACATCTGGAAAATGTAATTTTGAGCTTTTTATCCCCTGCAGTACTAGAAGGCATCTGATATGGTTTGAGTCTGCATCCTTGCCAAAATCTCACGTCAAATTGTAATCTTTAGTGTTAGCAGTGGGGCCTGTTGGGAGGCAATTGGATTCTGGGGGCAGATTTTCCCTTTAGTGCTGTTTTGGGTATTGTGAGTGAGTTATTGTGAGACCTGGTTTTTAAAATGTATGTAGCACCCCCACACACATGCTCCCTCTTCCTTTTCTCTGGCTATGTAAGCTGTGCCTGCTTCCCCTTCACCTTCTTTGTTCATTGTAAGTTTCCTGAGGTCTCCACATCCTTGCTTCCTGTAGAGCCTGTGAAACTGTGAGCAAATTAAACCTCTTCATCGTATTAATTACCCAGTCTCAGGTATTTTTTTGTAACAGTGTGAGAATGGACTAATATAGCATCCTAGGTCAGGAGTGTAATGGGTGTTGGATGAGCCCCTTCAGGACATCTGCCAATTTGTCCTCAGAAATACACTTGAGCTTGGTTTCACCCCTCTCTGGAGTTTTACAAAATGATGTCCACCATCCTTCTGTAAATGTCCATCTTTACTGTCCCACTGTCATCCACTTCCTTTCCCTCCCATGCTAACCATTCCCACCTGCACCCACACTACTGTCTTGGCTCTGTTCTGCCCTGGTTTTCAGGAAAAAATAACCAGTGGATTCAAGATGGTGCTCAGTCATTGACTTCACTGCAAATCTAGGTCTATCTCAGGGAGGCATCAGATCTTGTTGGCCACCCACAGGCTTCCCCTCTTAGCCATCACTTTCATATTTGCCTCCTTCCACAACATGAGTTCTGCCTGACACAGGACCACCCTCCTGTCTGTGATGTCCTCTGGGCTTGGTGATCTAGTCCACCCTCAGTAATTAGTTCTCTGAGGGAGCAGCCTGGCCAGACTTTCAGCTCCTGCAGACTCCCCATTGGAACTCTGGTGAGTGAGTTTATTAGTCTGTCCTCACACTGCTATGAAGAAATGCCCGAGACTGGGTAATTTATAAAGGAAATAGGTTTAATTGACTTACAGCTCCCCATTGCTGAGGAGGCCTCAGAAAACTTACAATCATGGCAGAAATCAAAGGAGGAGCAGGCACCTTCTTCACAGCGTGGCAGGATGGAGTGAGTGCAAGCAGGGGAACTGCCAGATGCTTATAAAACCATCAGATCTCATGAGACTTACTTGCTGTGACAAGAAAAACATGGAGGACACTGACTCTATGATTCAACTACCTCCACCTGGTCCTATCCTTGACACACGGGGATTATGGGGATTACAATTCAAGATAGATTTTGAGTAGGGACACAGAGCAAAACTGTATCAGTAAGACTTTCCTACCTCACTACCTCAGTGTGCACAGGAGGACCAGAGATGGAGGGAGAAAGAACTGAAAAAGTGATAACAAAAGGTGTGTATTTTGGTAATTTTTCTTAAGCCCGAGTAAACCAGTTGAAGCTACTCCAACCTTTCCCATGAAGTGAAGTACACGTTTATTACCAGATAGTATACATGATAATTGCTTCTGCTTCTATTCCCTATGGGAGAAGAATAATCCATCATTTTTTGGGCCAAGTCCATATAATACAGAAAGGAAACATGGCACACTGCAACATAGTGTGATGAGAGGGAGTGGAGAACATTTAAAAAGCAACTCCCATGGACTGGGGTCTTTCTCTCTCTTTAACTGTAATATATTTGCTTTCTATACCTGGGGTGCTCTCGTGTTGGGTGTATATGTATTTACAATTGTTATGTGCTCTTTTTTGAATTGATTCCTTTATCATTACATAATGATCATCTTCGTCTTTTGTTTTGTTTTGTTTTGTTTTTAACACAGAGTCTCTCTCTGTGTCCCAGGCTGGAGTGCCATCACAGCATCTCAGCTCATTTAAACCTCTACCTCCTGGGTTCAATCACTTCTCATGCCTCATCCTCCAGAGTATCTGGAATTACAGGCGTGTGCCACCACTCCTGGCTAATTTTTACATTTTTAATAGAGATAGGGTTTTTCCATGTTGGCCAGGTTGGTCTCCAACTCCTGGCCTCAAGTTATCTGAGGCCTCCTAAAGTGCTGGAATTACAGGTGTGAGCCACCACAGCACCTGACCCATCTCTTTGTTTTCAGTCTGTATGTCTTTACAGCTGAAGCATTTTTCTTGTAGGCAACAGATGATTGTGTTTTTTTTAAATACCCATTCAGTCACTCTATGTCTTTTGACTGGAGAGTTTAGTTTATTACATTCAATGCCATTATTTGATAAGTAAGGGCTTACTGCTGTCTTTTTGTTATTTGTTTTCTGGTCTTCTTGTTCTTGTTTTCTCCTTTCTCTCTTTGTTTTAGTAAACGTGATTTTCTCTAGCAGTATATTTTAGTTTCTGGCTTTTTTTGTGTGTAGCCATTTTATTTTTTTAGATTTAAGGTACTATGAGGTACTAAATAATATTTTATAACCCATTATTTTAAACTGATAACACTAATTGCATAAACAAAACACAAGCAAAAAAACTAATGAAACTGTATTTTAACTTCATCTCCTTGCTTTTTAACTCTTTGTTGTTTCTATTTATATCTTATTTTAATGTCTATGTCTTGAAATGTTATAGTTATTATTTTTGATCAGCTCATCTTTTTGTCTTTTAACTTAAGATATGAGTAGTTTACATACCACAATTACAGTATTATAATATTCTGTGTGTTTCTAGGAACTTACTACCATGCATGAGTTTTGTACCTGTAGATGATTTCTCATGCTCACTAATGTCCTTTTTTTTTCAGATTGAAGAATTCCCTTTAGCATTTCTTGTAAGTCTGGTCTGGTGTTGATGAAATCCTTCAGCTTTTGTTGCTCTGGGAAAATCTTTATATCTTCGTGTTTGAAGGAGTTCTTTTTGAAGGACTTCTTTTTTTGTGTAAAATCTGCTTGGTGTTCTTTAACTTTCTTGTACTTGAATATTGATACCTTTTTCTAGGTTTGAGAAATTCTCTGTTATTACCCCTTTGAAAAGACTCTCTATCCCTATCTCTGTCTCTACCTCCTCTTTAAGGCCAGTAACTCTTAGATTTGTCCTTTTCAGGCTCTTTTCTAGATCTTTTAGGCATGCTTCATTCTTTTTTATTATTTTTTCTTTTGTCTCCTGTGATTGTGTGTTTTTAAATAGCCTGTCATTGAGCTCACTAATTCTTTCTTTTGTTTATTTGATTCTGCTATTAAGAGTCTTTGATGCATTCTTTAGTATGCCAATTGCATTTCTCAACTCTAGAATTTATGCTTGATTCTTTATAATTATTTCAATCACTTTGTTAAAGTTATCCATAGGAATCTAAATTCCTTCTATATTATTTTGAATCTCTTTCAGTTTCTTCAAAAGAACTATTTTTGAATTCTCTGTCAGGTCACATATCTGCCTCTCCAGGATTTGCCCTTGGTGCATTATTTAGTTCATTTGGTGAAGTCATGCTTTCGTGAATGGTCTTGATGCTTGTGGATATTTGTCAGTGTTTGGGCGTTGTAGAGTTAGGTATTTATTGTGGTATTCACAGTCCAGTCTTGTTTGTACCCATTCTTCTTGGGAAGGATTTTCAGGTATTCAAGAAGACATGGGTGTTGTGGTCTAAATGTTTGGTTATTACAACTGTATCTACATTAGGGGATACCCCAAGCTTAGTAACCCTGTAGTTTGTAAAAATACTGCCATTATGATATTGGATAACATCTGGAAGAATTCTCTGCATTACCAGGCAGAGACTCTTGCCACCATGCCTGGCTAATTTTCCCTTTTTGTTTGTTTGTTTGTTTGTTTGTTTGTTTTTTGTAGAGACGAGGTTTTGCCATGTTTCCCAGGCTGGTCTGAAACTTCTGGGCTCAAACAATTCTCCCATCTTAACCTCCCAAAGTTTTGGGATTGCAGGCATGAGCCACCACACCTGGCCCTGAGCTTGTCTTGGATAGTAAGTGACCGAGAGGTTGGTAGATAGATGACTGTAATGAAGAGGTGTAGAGTGTGATAATAGTCATATACATCCTTAAAGGACTGGATATTGAACATTTTATGGAAAAATTGTGACCTGATACAAGAGAGAAGTAAAGAAGGGAGAAGTAAAGAAGGCTTGAACACCTGTCTATCCTAAAATATGTGAGTGTGGTTAAATGACTGCCAACCTCTAGAGAGATTCAGGGAGGCAGAGTGAGAGACAGGTTTCAGTTAAGGTTAACTTTTATAATATTTACAAATAGACCATTCTATTCTTGTGAAGTATGTATATTTTTCCTTCAATTACATTTCTATTTGGTTGTAAGTAATGTACTAAGTTTTTTGATATATTGTTCTTAAATTCAACACACTTAATTAAATCCTTCTATATAAATGTTATATACTACAATACGATTAATGTTTATATTAAGTTGGAATTAATACAACCTAGATGTTTATAAATTAATATGTCAATTGAATCATCATGACAACCTTGTAGAAAATAACTGCAAAATATAGAAAAAGACAAGGAGATTAAAATGGCAACATGGAAAATAATTGTTGAACACAAAGAAGGTAGCAATGGAGGAATAAAGAAAGAAAGAATACGTAAGATATACAGATAAAAGGAAAACGGTGGATGTAAATCTTATCAATAGTAACATAAAAGGTAAATGAATTAAATGTTCCAATAAAGGTCAATAGGTCGTTAGAATAGATAAAATAAAAAGATCTATTTATGTGATGGCTACTGAGACACAGATAGATGGAAATAAGAGAATGAAAAGAGATACGCCATAAAGTAATAACCAAGAGAGTTGGAGTGGCTTTAATAATAGTACGCAAAAAAGAATGTGATAAAAATGGTTATTAGAGACAAAGAAGTATATTGTATAATAATAACAGGATCAGGCCGAAAGTGGTGGCTCACGCCTGTAATCTCAGCACTTTGGGAGGCTGAGGCTGGCAGATCATGAGGTCAGGGTTAGAGACCAGCCTGGCCAACACAATGAAACCCCATCTCTACTAAAAATACAAAAAGTAGCTGGGCATGGTGGCACGTGCCTGTAGTCCCAGCTACATGGGAGGTTGAGGCAGGATAATTGCCTGAACCCAGGAGGTGGAGGTTACAGTGAGCCAAGATCGTACCACTGCACTCCAGCCTGGACAACAGAGTGAAACTTTGTCTCTAAATAATAATAATAATAATAATAATAACAATAATAATAGAGTCAATCCATTAAGAAGATATAATAATTATAGACATATATGCATGTAACAACAGAGCCCTAAAGTATGAGGCAAAAATGGATATAATTGAAAGTACAAATAGACAATTCAACAATATTAGTTGGGGAATTTAATATTACAATTTCAATAATGGACAGAATATGTAGACAATTGTTTATCAAGTAAATAGAAGACAATAGAATACCAACAACCAATTAGACCTAATACACATCTATTGAACTTCTTCTAACTATTGAACAGATTACAAATTCTTCTCAAGTGTTTATGAAATGTACTGTGCAAAAGACAATATATTAGGTCATAAAACAAGCTTCAATTAACTTAGTAAGCATGAAGTTAAACAGAGTATGCTTTCCAAAGCCAACAGAATGAAATTAGAGATCAACAGCAGCAGGAAATTTGGAAAAATCACAAATCTGGGAAATATAAAAATGAACTCTTCGACAACAGTGTCAAAGATAACATCACAATGGAATTAGAAAATACTTTAAGGGCCGGGCGCGGTGGCTCAAGCCTGTAATCCCAGCACTTTGGGAGGCCGAGACGGGCGGATCACGAGGTCAGGAGATCGAGACCATCCTGGCTAACACGGTGAAACCCCGTCTCTACTAAAAATACAAAAAAAACTAGCCGGGCGAGGTGGC
>NW_016814873.1:2107104-2147483 GCF_001698545.2 Rhinopithecus bieti | reverse complement strand
CCAAAGTAAATAGAATAAAAAAAAAGAAAGATCAAGTATTCAATTGTATGGTTATACCATGTTTCGTTTATCCATTTTTCAGTTGATGAACATTTCAGTTATTCTCTCTTCTTGACTATTATAAATAATGCCATGTGTTTCTATGAACATGTTTACAATTTTGTTGGCTATTTAGCTTGCTGTGGAATTTCTGGGCCACATGGTACCTCTATTACTACTATTTTGAGGAACTTCCAAACTGTTTTCCAATGTGGCTGAACTATTTTATATTCCCTCCAGCAATAAATTATGGTTTTTTCTCTTATTATTGTCCAATTTTTAAAATTATAATCATCCTAGTGGAAATGAAGTGGTATCTTATTTTGGATTGACTTTTTCTCTAATGACTAATGCTGCGGCATATCTTTTTATTATTTTATTGGCCATTTGTGCAAGTCCTTTGATGTCTACAGAAATCCCTTGTCATGAAATAAGTTAAATTATTTGTCTTTTTACTGTTGAGATATAAATGTTCTTTATGTTTTCTAGATACCAGGCCCTTACATATATATGGTAAAATGGGCTAGTATTTTGTCCCTTTCTCTGGGTCATCATTCACTTTCCTGATGGTGTTTTTTGACGTGTTTTTTGATGTGTTTTTCATTTCTTTGAAGTTTAACTTATCTGTCTTTTTCTTTAATTATTTGTGTTTTAGGGATCTTACTTCAGAGACCATTGTCTAATAAACGAATATGTTTACCTACCTTGAAGAGGTAGCTCTTAGTTTTAGCTCTTATAACTAAGTCTTTAATGCATTTTGAGTTAATTTTTGATAATGGTCTGAGCTAAAGGCTTAACTTTATTCTTTCAAATGTGTATATTTAGTTTTCTCAGCACCATTCTTTGACAACGCTATTCAACACTATTCTTTTCTCCATTAAATTTTCTTAGCATCCTTGTTGAGAATCAATTGATTATTGATGTGTGGGCGTTATTACCAAGCTTTCTATTTTATTCCAGGTATCTATCATTATGTCAGTACTACATTGTCTTCATTAATTCAGTGTTGTAGTAAGTTTTTAAACTGTGAAGGTTAAGTCATCCGTATTTGTTTCTATTTATCAAAGTTTTTGGCTATTCCTCTGACACTACCATAGTAATTTCAGGACTAATTTGTCAACTCCTGCAAAAAATCTGGCTGGGCTTTGGTAGGGATTGCACTGAGTTTGTCGATGAGTTTGGGAAATATTGCCATCTTAATATTAAATCTTGTCATTCACAAGCATAGCATGTTTTTCCATTTATTTAAGTGTTCTTTAATTTATGTTAACAATATTCTGCATTTTTTGGTTCACTTTTCTTGCACTTCTCTTGTTTTGTTTTGTTTTGTTTTGTTTTCTTTTTTATTATACTTTAAGTTCTAGGGTACATGTGCACAACATGCAGGTTTGTTACATATGTATACATGTGCCATGTTGGTGTGCTGCACCCATTAACTCATCATTTACATTAGGTATATCTCCTAATGCTATCCCTCCCCCCTCCCCCCACCCCACAACAGGCCCCAGTGTGGATGTTCCCCTTCCCATGTCCAAGTGTGTGATGTTCCCCTTCCCGTGTCCAAGTGTTCTCATTGTTCAATTCCCACCTATGAGTGAGAACATGCGGTGTTTGGTTTTCTGTTCTTGTGATAGTTTGCTGAGAATGATGGTTTCCAGCTGCATCCATGTCCCTACAAAGGACATGAACTCATCCTTTTCTGTGGCTGCATAGTATTCCATGGCGTATATGTGCCGCACTTCTCTTTTTAATTTATTCCTAAGGACTTTTTCTTTTGATTCTATTGTAATGAAATTATTTCTTAATTTATCTTTTGAATGCTCATTATGAGTATATAAAATTATAAGAGGTTTTTTACAAAGTTATCTTGCATTTTGTAACCATGATGAACTTGTGTCTGAGCTCTCATAGTTTCTTGTAAACTCTTTTGAATTTTCTATATAAGAGATCATGTCATTTTAAATAGAGATAGTTTTAATTCTTCCTTTCAAATCTGGGCACCTTCTAACTATTTTTCTTACTTAATTATTCTGGCTAGAACCTACAGTACAATCTTGAATACAAATGTTACAAGCACACACCCTTGTCTTGTTTTGGATTTAGGGGGAAAGCTTTCCATTATTCATCATTATATATGATGTTGGCTGCACATTTTACCTAAATGTCCTTTATCAGGCTGGAGAAATTCTTCCTACTTCCTACTTACTCAGTTGTTTTTCTTCATGAAAAGATGTTGAATTTTGTCAAACACTTTTTTGCCTTTACTGTAGTAATCATATATTTCCTCCTCCCTTTTATCTGTTCATATCTTCTATTAAAGTGATTGATTTTTGCATGTGGAATGATTACGTATGCTTGAGATAAATCCCACTTGGTTGTGTTGTATAATCCTTTTTATATGTTGCTGAAATCAGTTTCACCAACATATGAAAACATATTTTCACCAACATAGTATTTTTTGAGGAATTTTGCATGTATAGTCATAAGAGATATTTGTCTATCATTTACTTTTATGTCTTTGTTTTGTATCAGTGTAATTCTAGCTTTATAGAATGAGTTGCAAATATAACTTTCTATTCTATTTTCTGAAAGAATTTGCGAAGGATTGGTATTAATTTTTAATTAGATATTTGGTATAGTACCACAGGGAAGCCCTTCTGTTTTTACTTTGTGGGAGTGTTTTGATTACTAATTCATTCTCTTAATTGTTAGAGATCTATCTAAATTTTCTATTCTTCTTGAGTCAGTTTTCATAGTTCATGTCTCTAGAAATTTTTCTACTAACTAATTTATCTCTAATAACTAATGCTGCAGCATATCTTTTTATTATTTTATTGGCCATTTGTATAAGTCTTTTGATGTCTACTCAAACCCTTTGTCATTAAACAAAGTAAATTATTTGTCTTTTTACTGTTGACATATAAATGTTGTTTATATTTTCTTGATACTAAGCCCTTACATGTATATGGTAAAATGGGTCTGGATTTTCAAAATGTCCCTGGTGTTTTGCCAGCATGGAATGTTCATTTACTGACTCTCTCCAGAGTTCCTGGCTTCCAGCCACAGGGTTGGTTTCCTCTCTGAAGGCTCCTCTCTTGCATTCCCCTTCCTTACAAATAGTGTTCATAGCCAAGCACTTCTCAAAAAAGTTCATTCTGGAGAGCTGTAGGCATGGGGGTGGATATGAGGTTTCATCCCCATTGCCCTGAGGGTGACCAGAGAATAGGCTGCCCAGATTTTGATTCCACATAAGAAGGAGTGTCTAACTCTGGAACTCGTGTACTGCCTTTTTGCAATAACTTCCCCACTACCAGGTGGAGTACTGAGAATCAAGCCAATCTTGAATATCCTCTCTCCTGGAAATCTGCAGAGCAGTTCTGGTTGAGAGCAGAGTGCACTCAAGGTGACATGCTTGGGGCCACACAGTGGGATGGGACAGTGGCTGTGATATCAGTGATGAGTCCTGAGCTTGTAGTCAGGAGTCCAGACCCTGTGCTTGATTAGCTGTATGAACTTTCACAGCTTGCCTAATACCTCTGAGGTTTGGGTTTCACAGCCATTAAATGGGTTGAATACCCAGAAACCTGACTACCTTGAGGTGGTCATGGGGTCAGACCTGCAGCTCCAGCCTTGGAGGTGTTCTGTTTGGGCAGCCATCAGGGGAGACTACTCGAGGAGGAGCCAGTGCCTTGGGGTTAAGAAGATGGTGCTCCTTCCTCAGGGTAATGGGAGGGGGAGTTCTTAAATGCCCTGGGGTATTCAGGTCTGGAGTGAAGAGGACACGACCTAAGCCTCAGCAGGTGGTGGTGAGTTTCAGGCTGCTGAGGCTGTGGCAGAGGGAGTGTGAACTTCTCTGCCCCAACCTTTGAAATACCAGGAGCACGGTTGACACAGACTGAAAGGGAAACTCTTAGTTGTGATGCAGCCAAGAGCCTGTCAGCTTCTGTAGGGGGTTCTCCTTACCCTGAGTGTACAGAGAGGTGATGACCACTAGTGGGAGCTGAGAAACCATATAGCCACCTGCAACAAGTAAATGCTGGTATTTGCGTTGAAGATGTGGGGAGTTAACAATCTCTACAGGAGATTTGTTCTTTTGCTTACAGCTTCTTACTTAGGCAACTGAGAGGTAAAGTTTTTGAAAAATGGAAAAAGAAATTTAACTTACTATATGAGGTAGGGACAAAGGAAAGTCACCAAGTTCCGGAAGGGCATAGCCCAGCCTTGCTGTAAGAGGGTGACATCTGTGCCTGACGATAGGCTGACACTGGTGACCAGGGCCACCTGGGGCAGAGCTGTGAACTCAGGGAAGCAGGTAAGTGTCAGGGGAGGGTGTGAGAAAACAGCAAACTGGCTGTGCCTGAGAGAAGGGGACCTGTCTAATACACTGCCAGGAACATCACAGAATGAGGTTGTACCTTTATCTCTTCCGCAATTACTTATCAACCATGTGCGGTACTGTAAGGGCTGGGAGGGGATGAAAGAGCTGAATGGCTTTCTCTAGACTGGCGGGCTGTCTCCCCAGTAGTAACTTGCTGGCCCTGCCCTTGAAGTGCGGAAGAGTGTAAAGGGCTCCTTGATCAAGCTTGTCCTCTTTTCTTACCTCTTCCCCTCTTCTATTTCCGCTGCAGCTGAACAGGCCATCAGGCAGCCTGCCATAGGGCCCTGCTCCAAGAACCGGTCCTTCTGCCGGGCAACTGTGCTCCTGGTATTCATCAGCCTCCTCCTCAGTGAGTGGCAGGGTCCTTGGGAAGGGAGGGCAATTGCATGGGGCTGGGCTAGCTGGGCCCTGACCACTGGGTGGGCTGTTCCGGTTCTGATGTCTTTGGGCAACAAAAAAAGAAAAAGACTCTGTTATGATTAACAAATGCAACATATTTGATTGGAGTCCCAGGATGGAAGGAATGAATGGTGTTTTTGGTGGTGAGGTGGATGGGACCCTGAGCCAGGGCTGCCTTGGCTATATTGAGGGAAACTTCACCCACTGTCTGGGCTCAGGGCTGAGCTCCAAGCAAATCATCAGAAAGGAGAGGGCCCTTGAAAGTCTCAACCTTAAAATTGTTTTTGGAGTTTGTTTAGTGTTCATTTTAAACGTTAAAAAGAACTTATATCAGGGTAAAATGTGTTTATAGTGGGAGCACTTCACATCCCTGTGAGTTGCCTTTCCTCCACTTGGAAATGCTGCTCAGACCCTCAGATGAAACCATGTTTATCACTGCACTGTTCTAGGAAAAACCCTGGAAAGAAACAGGAGGGGCCCATCAATTCAGGAACAATTGAACAAGCTGAGGAGTATCTGTTCCATGGCATATGATAGAAGCTTACAAAAGCAAATGTTCTAGTTATCTGAAAGGAATGTTCAGCTTGCATGAGGTAAGATGCATAGATTCCCATCAGCAAGATTCAGGAACCTGAACACAATGCAATCTTCGTTTTATAAAAGGAAACACAGCCATCAAAATTTAAGTGTTTATACACCTATATGTTTCTAAGACTACGCTAAAATGTGGAGGGAATCAGTAGATTGCTAACATGGGCTACAGGAGGGCATAAAATTGGGAAGGAAAACATGGAGAGTGAGAAAGAGAACACAGAATGTTAAGCAAAAGTGAACTGAAAGAAAGACTATCCTAATCTAAGCTGTATATCACATTTGCTATTTTATGAACAATGCTATGTTTGCATTTATAATAAAATTAAATTTTAAAATGAGAAAATAATAAGATCTAGTGCATATGAATTTTGATGAAAGCTTTGCTATGGTTTTGCTTTTATATCCCAGCCACTAACTGAACTAACTTACAGGGCCAAATCTAATGGTTAGAGAGCACTTACAAAACAGGAGTTCTTGAAGGAACGATAAGTTTTGCAATAGCAAGAAGTTAGATCCCAGTTCTTTCAACAGCAAAATGTAGGCTTTCTCCAATTCTACAACGTTGTCTATCTGGAAGTGTGTCTAACTGTGTAGAGTTTTCTTTATAGGCACCGGGGTTAGAAGATTGCTTAACAAAGAAAAGAAGGAAGGAAGGATGAAATGAAGGATGGGAGAAGGAGAAGGAAGAAGTAAAGACAGAGAGAGAAAGAAAGAAGGAAACAACTTAGAATTTCTCTCATTTTAGGGGTAAGAGATCTGTGTTCAGACAAGGAAAGTGATTCTCTCAGGGAACCACTGGGAAGGAATGAAATTGAAATTGGTTGTTCCATCAGGCCTGACCTCTGTGGTACTGAATGAGACAAGCCCCTTGCAGTGAAGTTTGGTCAGAGGCTGTCTGTGGAAGGAACATCACTGTGAAATTGCTCTGTGTCCTCTTAGGAATCCTGAAGCTCCAGAGTTGGATACATTTTTTCTGTGGTTTCTGTATTATCCCTGTTCTAGCTCACCCTTGACCTAGGGAGAGGGATGGGTGGTGAAGCAGTGATGATGAAGGTGGGGATGAGATATTTGTCCTAATCATTCTTAAACTTTTACACCCTTCCTGAACATGTGTTTAAACGGGAAAATGTGGAAGGGAAGGAAGGAGCCTGAGGGTGATTCAGTTCACATGTAATTTCCCAGAGACACAGGCAGCTGCAGGTGAGGGTGGTCCTCAACTTTTGGGGACCTCTTAAGGGAGGAGACCACCCCTCATATTGTCTTATGCCCAATTTCTGCCTCCAAAGAAAGAAGAAGTAAAACTAAAAGTCAGAAATGAAATCCACAGGCAGACAGCCCGGCACCGCACCCTGGGCCTGGTAGTTAAAGATCGACCCCTGACATAACTGATTCTGTTATCTATAGATTACAGACATTGTATAGGAATGCACTGTGAAAACCTCTATATTGTTTTGTTCCGATCTAATTACTGGTGCATGCAGCCCCTAGTCACATATCCCCTGCTTGCTCAATCAATCACGACCCTCTCACTTGCACTTCCTTGGAGTTGTGAGCCTTTAAAAGGGACAGGAATAGCTCACTCGGGGAGCTTGGCTCTTGAGACTGAAATCTTGCCGATGCCCCGGCCGAATAAACCCCTTCCTTCTGTAACTCGGTGTCTGAGGAGTTTTGTCTGCCGCTCCCTGCTACACTCTGACCATAACAATAACAGCACTTACTGAATGCCCACCCCGGGTCTGCCAGCAGGGAGCTAGAGGAGAAAGGGTCTCTGCATTAGGGGCTCCAGACAGAGACATGAGACAATGGAGATGGCACCAAGAAGTGCAGTTTGGGCATCAAACATGAATTGTTGGTTTGTGAGTGTGCTGATAGTGGCTATGTCAAACAAATGAGCAATCTTTTATGTTGTTTGCAGACCTTGAAATTTTATACAATTTAAATGAATGTTTAGCTCCACCTTGTAAATGACCAACCACTCCCTGGCTTGTTCTCTCTACTTCAGGATTAGCATCTCTGTAGATCAGAGAGATCCTGCTGCCTTCCTTCCCTCTCTGAGTCTTCCCTCATCTTCCTCCTGGCTGTGCTCACCATTCAACTTCTGGGGCAGATCCTTCCTAGCAGCCTGAGAGCTGAGCCTCCTCTCTCCCTGGTTCCCTCATCCAGGAAGTGAGCTTGTCCAGGCTGGCTGTTTAACTTTCTGTTAGCCAGAAGTCCCTGCTCTGCACTGCCACGGAAAGTACCTGCTTCCGCTTTTAAGGAGAGGGCAATTGAGGTGGAGGCCATGGCAGCTTTTCAGTCCTGGTGGGCTCAGACGACAGTGCAGCTGAGCTCTGGGGAGGGCAGGTGAGAGTGGAGGATCTCACAGGCAGTATCCTGCAGGGGAGGCCTTGGGCTGGGGGGGAAAGTGGGCTCCAGGTCTGGCTTTGCCCTGCGTGACCCAGGACAAGTCTACCCCTAGAGAGCCCCTCCTCTGTTAAAGCAGGAGCTTGGGCAGAATCACCCCTAAGTCCCCTCTCATCAGTGAGGCTCTGGGAGTTGGTGACTCCTGTGATCCTATCAAGGTCTCTGCTCTGTCTCCCCATCCTGTCTTGTCCTATCCTGTGGCCTGACAGGCACTGACAGCCAGTGAGCCTGTTTCAAGCTTCTTCAGAGAGAAGGCCCTGGGTGTCCCTGTGNGGAAATGCTGCTCAGACCCTCAGATGAAACCATGTTTATCACTGCACTGTTCTAGGAAAAACCCTGGAAAGAAACAGGAGGGGCCCATCAATTCAGGAACAATTGAACAAGCTGAGGAGTATCTGTTCCATGGCATATGATAGAAGCTTACAAAAGCAAATGTTCTAGTTATCTGAAAGGAATGTTCAGCTTGCATGAGGTAAGATGCATAGATTCCCATCAGCAAGATTCAGGAACCTGAACACAATGCAATCTTCGTTTTATAAAAGGAAACACAGCCATCAAAATTTAAGTGTTTATACACCTATATGTTTCTAAGACTACGCTAAAAATGTGGAGGGAATCAGTAGATTGCTAACATGGGCTACAGGAGGGCATAAAATTGGGAAGGAAAACATGGAGAGTGAGAAAGAGAACACAGAATGTTAAGCAAAAAGTGAACTGAAAGAAAGACTATCCTAATCTAAGCTGTATATCACATTTGCTATTTTATGAACAATGCTATGTTTGCATTTATAATAAAATTAAATTTTAAAATGAGAAAATAATAAGATCTAGTGCATATGAATTTTGATGAAAGCTTTGCTATGGTTTTTGCTTTTATATCCCAGCCACTAACTGAACTAACTTACAGGGCCAAATCTAATGGTTAGAGAGCACTTATAAAACAGGAGTTCTTGAAGGAACGATAAGTTTTGCAATAGCAAGAAGTTAGATCCCAGTTCTTTCAACAGCAAAATGTAGGCTTTCTCCAATTCTACAACGTTGTCTATCTGGAAGTGTGTCTAACTGTGTAGAGTTTTCTTTATAGGCACCGGGGTTAGAAGATTGCTTAACAAAGAAAAAGAAGGAAGGAAGGATGAAATGAAGGATGGGAGAAGGAGAAGGAAGAAGTAAAGACAGAGAGAGAAAGAAAGAAGGAAACAACTTAGAATTTCTCTCATTTTAGGGGTAAGAGATCTGTGTTCAGACAAGGAAAGTGATTCTCTCAGGGAACCACTGGGAAGGAATGAAATTGAAATTGGTTGTTCCATCAGGCCTGACCTCTGTGGTACTGAATGAGACAAGCCCCCTTGCAGTGAAGTTTGGTCAGAGGCTGTCTGTGGAAGGAACATCACTGTGAAATTGCTCTGTGTCCTCTTAGGAATCCTGAAGCTCCAGAGTTGGATACATTTTTTCTGTGGTTTCTGTATTATCCCTGTTCTAGCTCACCCTTGACCTAGGGAGAGGGATGGGTGGTGAAGCAGTGATGATGAAGGTGGGGATGAGATATTTGTCCTAATCATTCTTAAACTTTTACACCCTTCCTGAACATGTGTTTAAACGGGAAAATGTGGAAGGGAAGGAAGGAGCCTGAGGGTGATTCAGTTCACATGTAATTTCCCAGAGACACAGGCAGCTGCAGGTGAGGGTGGTCCTCAACTTTTGGGGACCTCTTAAGGGAGGAGACCACCCCTCATATTGTCTTATGCCCAATTTCTGCCTCCAAAGAAAGAAGAAGTAAAAACTAAAAGGCAGAAATGAAATCCACAGGCAGACAGCCCGGCACCGCACCCTGGGCCTGGTAGTTAAAGATCGACCCCTGACATAACTGATTCTGTTATCTATAGATTACAGACATTGTATAGGAATGCACTGTGAAAACCTCTATATTGTTTTGTTCCGATCTAATTACTGGTGCATGCAGCCCCTAGTCACATATCCCCTGCTTGCTCAATCAATCACGACCCTCTCACTTGCACTTCCTTGGAGTTGTGAGCCTTTAAAAGGGACAGGAATAGCTCACTCGGGGAGCTTGGCTCTTGAGACTGAAATCTTGCCGATGCCCCGGCCGAATAAACCCCTTCCTTCTGTAACTCGGTGTCTGAGGAGTTTTGTCTGCCGCTCCCTGCTACACTCTGACCATAACAATAACAGCACTTACTGAATGCCCACCCTGGGTCTGCCAGCAGGGAGCTGGAGGAGAAAGGGTCTCTGCATTAGGGGCTCCAGACAGAGACATGAGACAATGGAGATGGCACCAAGAAGTGCAGTTTGGGCATCAAACATGAATTGTTGGTTTGTGAGTGTGCTGATAGTGGCTATGTCAAACAAATGAGCAATCTTTTATGTTGTTTGCAGACCTTGAAATTTTATACAATTTAAATGAATGTTTAGCTCCACCTTGTAAATGACCAACCACTCCCTGGCTTGTTCTCTCTACTTCAGGATTAGCATCTCTGTAGATCAGAGAGATCCTGCTGCCTTCCTTCCCTCTCTGAGTCTTCCCTCATCTTCCTCCTGGCTGTGCTCACCATTCAACTTCTGGGGCAGATCCTTCCTAGCAGCCTGAGAGCTGAGCCTCCTCTCTCCCTGGTTCCCTCATCCAGGAAGTGAGCTTGTCCAGGCTGGCTGTTTAACTTTCTGTTAGCCAGAAGTCCCTGCTCTGCACTGCCACGGAAAGTACCTGCTTCCGCTTTTAAGGAGAGGGCAATTGAGGTGGAGGCCATGGCAGCTTTTCAGTCCTGGTGGGCTCAGACGACAGTGCAGCTGAGCTCTGGGGAGGGCAGGTGAGAGTGGAGGATCTCACAGGCAGTATCCTGCAGGGGAGGCCTTGGGCTGGGGGGGAAAGTGGGCTCCAGGTCTGGCTTTGCCCTGCGTGACCCAGGACAAGTCTACCCCTAGAGAGCCCCTCCTCTGTTAAAGCAGGAGCTTGGGCAGAATCACCCCTAAGTCCCCTCTCATCAGTGAGGCTCTGGGAGTTGGTGACTCCTGTGATCCTATCAAGGTCTCTGCTCTGTCTCCCCATCCTGTCTTGTCCTATCCTGTGGCCTGACAGGCACTGACAGCCAGTGAGCCTGTTTCAAGCTTCTTCAGAGAGAAGGCCCTGGGTGTCCCTGTGGCCACTTCCTCAGCCCTTGATGGAGGAAGGGACTCTTCCTCTCTCAGCCCCCTCCACCTGAGCCTCTGCTTTCTCTGCCTCTGCTCCTGAGAGGAGTGTCAGGGGCCTTTGCCCTCAGGCCACCTGCTGAAGACATTGTTTATTAGTCTGTCCTCTAACTGCTATAAGGAACTACCTGAGACTAGGTAGTTTATAAAGTAGAGAGGTTTAACTGACGTTCAGATTCTGCAGTCTGTTCAGGAAGCATGGCTGGGGAGGCCTCAGGAAACTTACAATCATACCAGAAGGCGAAGAGGAAGCAGGCACTTTTTACATGGCCAAAGAAGGGGGAAGAGATAGCAGAGGAGGTGCCACAAACTTTTAAACCACCGGATCCTGTGAGAACTCACTCACTATCATGGGAACAGCAAGTGGGAAGTCCGCCCCCATGATCCAATCACCTCCCACCAGACCCCTCCTCCAACATTGGGAATTATATTTTGACATGAGTTTTGGGTGGGAACACAAATCCAAATCATATCAGACATCCACCCCCTTCCCACAGTGTATAGAAATGTGGTCTGTACACTGCAATCAGAAAGGCCTTGTGCAGCTGTGGCATTTAGAAGCTGCTAATAAAAGCCTCAGCCAGACCTTTTCCTATCTGCTTTGCAGAAAAGACTTGCTTATTTCTCAATGATCCCTCTTTCAGTGCTGGCAAGGGGAAAGACAAACATTAATTTGATCAGTATTATCCATGAAAATGCCTTAGGAAGATCCCTCTGAGGAATCTGAAATGTTGTCCCTCTAGCTAGTCCATTTGTCTTATTTCCCCCATTCAGAAAGGGGACTGTATTTTTGAGCCCTATATTCAATAGAGCACTTATGTTTTGTGTCCATTGTTGTGCCAATAATTGTGTATTTAACCACGCAATTAACTCTGAAAGGGAGGGATGGGATGCTTACTCATTAATTAATGAGGGGCCTAGTAGGATGTAATAACCCGTTCAAAGGGAGCGTCAAAGATACTTCTGTTGGCCAGCAGGAATGCTGAAATGAATTTACTAAGAGATGCCCTGTGATCACAAGGTCTATGGTATTTGTGGGTACACAGATGACTGCCTGGAGGATACACACTATTTAAAGTGTTTTCCTTTGGGATAAGCCACATTTTGAATTGAAGCAACTCTGCACCCTGTATAATTTTCAATGTAACATATAACACTTTTATGTTATAAACAACCTACTAAAGAAAGGGGAAAATGGGTAAACCAAATACAATTAATAATATAATTTTTTTAGCTCACACTTGAAATCAAAAGTGATCTCTCTTTTCTTCAAATTTTTTTTTGTTGTTTGTAGAAATGGGGTCTCACTATGTTTCCCAGGCTGGTCTTGAACTCCTGACCTTAAGCCATCCTCTGGCCTGTGGCTCCCAAAGTATTGGGATTATGGGTGGTGTGAGCTGTTGCACCCAGACCTTCCAGCCATCTTTACCACCTCCTCACCACAAAGATATTCTTAGCTCCTTGGTAATATGGGAATTGATGATGGTCTGTGTGGACACAGCAATGAACTACCTTTTCAACTCAAAGCTTTGGTAAACAAGAAGGTCTTGAGTGGAGCTTGACACTCTGCAGCCACTTATGGGATTTAATCCAGAAAGATTTAACCCTCTAGGACTCATCCTTGGACCCAGGAGACAACCCCTGAGAGGGGCGGCTGCTGCGGAGAAATGGATACCAGCCTGGAAGCTGGGAACATCTGGTTCTGATTCCAGGTGGGCTTGGTGAAGTAATACTCATCATGACATAGAGAGCAGCTCATGTTAATAGGACAATTACTGAACACTGTACTGCAACATTTTCACTATTTAAACCCAAAGAAGATTTCAATGAAGTAAGCATTTTCATTGTTTTCATATCGCATATGAGAGAGCTGAAGTCAGAGAGGTTAAATAGCTGCTCTAGTTCACACAGCCAGAAAACAAAGGACCTGGACTTAATTCTCACAGGCTCTAAAGTCCAAACTTTTCACCACTCTGTGAAACCAGAGTCATGTCACAGACTGGTGACACCAGCCAACTATGTCACTTAGTTGACTCCAAAATAAATTTCAGATGTATCTAAGAGTAAACATAAAATTTAAAACCATATATGTACTTAAAGAAACCAAGAAAGAATTAAAAACCTACTTTTGAATTGCGGACTACCTTTTAAAGCAAGATACAAAAGAATAAGTCATAAAATGGATACATCGGACTTTATGCTAATAATATTTTGGCATTGCAAATAGTCTGTAGGTAAATTTGAAAAATAAACTAAAAAAATTGTGTTATGTTAGAAAAAAGGCTAATTTTCTTAAAATAAGTGTAACTCCTATAAACTAGCAGAAAGAAAACCCCAATGGATAGTGCACATTAGCTAATAGTTCATAGTTCACAAAAAAGACAGTAAGAATGACTTAGTGATCTAAAATGACAGTGATGTGTATCATTTATAGAAGAAATACTCATTCATACAATAAGGAGATATTTTCTCCTATCAACTTGACAAAGGGCGAAAAGTTTGATCACTATGTATTGGTGAGAAACCTAAATATTATTAGTAGGAATATAGATAAGAACACTCTTTGGAGGTAATAATATCAATCAAAAGTTTAGGTATGTTTGCCTTTGATCCACTAAACCCACCCTAATCATTTTGCCCAATATATACACACTGACATGTGCAAAGAAACAAATATAAGGGTATTCATTGCAACGCTGTTTGTGGTGTCAAGCAACAACTTAAATATCAGAAGCAGAAGAGCTTTAGAGCCCCACAAGGAACAGTATGCAGACAGGACACAGGACACATCCAGGTGTAGAGATCCCGAGTGGGATCCAACAAGTGTTGCTTTGAGAAAAGGCAACGAACAGGACAGTCACATAGCATGTTTTGTGTATGTGGAGATTCACATGTGTGCATGTCAGTGCATAAACTATCTCTGCATGGTAGCACAAGACACTGATAGTAGTGCCTGCCTCTAGGAACCAGAACCAGGCAATGGGAGTCAGAGACAGGAGAAAGACTTCATTTTCAATCTCCTTAATTTCCCCCTCCTTTAAAATAAAAAAAAATGAATGTATAATCTGATTAAAATCAAAAAAATTTTTTAAAAACTCTTGGTATTGCTAAAATGCAGTCTCTTCAGCCTTTTTCATGGGGATAATAATCTGTAACCTCCAACCCTGAAGTGTCCTGAGAATCATCAGAAATTCAGTATCTGAAGGAGCTGCTGAGATGTAGGGACTGGGAATGACATTCGTGGAAGATGGGCAACCTCTTTCCCAGACAGGGAAAGCAATGGGAGAAATTCACCTGCAGTAACTGTGGCAATCCATGGCAGTTGGGCCCTGATAATAGTAATAATCACAGCAGCGAAACACTACTGTTGAGTGCTTTTTAAAAAATATATCATCTGTATTAATGCTTGTAGGAGACCATGAATACTTGCAATTATTATCTCTATTGTTCATCTGTGGGAACTCAAGGGCTAGATAGTTTAACAATTTGCTAAAGATCACTCAGCTAGTAAATATGGTGGATCTGGGGTTGAATCAAGGTCTGTCTCATTCCAGAGCTTGCGCCTCATGTGATTTGCTGGCCAAGGGCCCAGCCCTGACTCTCCAGGAATCCCTGAAAGGGTCAACCTCTAATCCTTGGGTGCCACCTGTCTCAGTTCATTTGTGTTGCTATAAAGGAATACCTGAGGCTGGGTAATTTGTAGACATAAGAGGTTTATTTGACTCATGTTTCTGCAGGCTGTACAAGAAGCGTGGCATCAGCATCTGCTTCTGGTGATGGCCTCAGAAAGTTTCCACTTACGGTGGAAGGTGAAGGGCAGCAGACATCACATGGCAAGAGAGGGAGCAAGAGAGACAGGAGGGAGCTGCCAGGCTGTTTCTCACAATCAGTTCTCCCGAGAACAAATAGAGCAAGAACTCACTCATTACCACAAGGATGGCACCAAGACATTAGTTAGGGATCCACCCCCATGACTGAAACACCTCCCACCAGGGCCCACCTCCAACACTGGGGATCTAATTTCAACATGTGATTTAGAGGGAACAAACAGCTAAACGATATCACCACTTTTCCTGAGTTCCTGCATTAGATTCCCAGGATTGTCAGATAACAAGAACTGAGTGGCTGAAACAACGCAAATTTATTGTCACACAGTTCTGGAGACTAGAAGCCCAAAATCAAGGTGTTGACAGGGCCACGCTACCTTTGAAATCTGCAGGGGTATATTGGTCAGCTATGGATATGATAATAAAATATTATAAACTGGATGGCTTAAACAACAGAGCCTTATTTTCTCCCAGCTCTAGAGACTGGAAATTCAAGATCAAGGCTGTGGCCACTTAAATTTCTGGTGAGTGCTCTCTTCCAGTTTTGCAGAAGGCTGTCTTCTATGTCCTCACATGGCCTTTCTCAGAACATATGCATAGGAAAACTCACTTGCTCTTTGACATCTCTTCTTATAAGGACACTAATACTATTTGGTCATGGCCCCACCCTTATTAACTCATTAAACCTTACTTCATTAGAGGCCTCATCTCCAAATACAGTCACACTGGCTGTCAAGGCTTCAACATATGAATTTGGGGGTAACATAAATATTCATTCCATAACAAGAGAAACCTGTCCTTGCCCTTTCTTAGCTTCTGGTGTTTGCTGGCAATCGATGGTGTTCCTTGTCTTGTAGCTGCATCAGTCCAGTCCTCCATCTACACACACCTTCTCTCCATGTTTCTTCCCATTGTCTTCCCTGTCTGCATTTCAGTGTCTGTGCTAAATTCCCTCTTTTTATAAGGACACCAGTCATACTAAATTAGAGACCACCCTCATGACCTCATCTTAAATGGACTGTATCTGCAAAGATCCGATTTCCAAATAAAGTTGCCGTCTGAGGTGCTGGGTTTAGGACTTCATCATATCTTTTCTGGGGGACACAATTTAACCCATGCAGTCCTTCTCCTTCTCCCTCTCCCTCAAGGACATGCCTTCCAGACCAGGGGACACTAGAGTCTAATAAATATGTCTGTAACATCACCTTCCATGTATCCTGGGGTGCCCATCTGGAAACTAAATTTGTTTTTCTTCTTTGTTTATAAATTTTGACAGATGAATCTTTAGATAAATGACCAAAGAAAATTACCCTCAAAGAAGTCTTTCAAAACATTTCCCCAAGTGTTCTCCCTTGGTTATGAAAGTACAGTATGAACAGGTCACATTTTGGGGAAAGAGAAACTAGACCTTTAGGATCTTAAGACACTTCCTTCCTGTGGGGTACTTTCCTGTGGGGAGTATAGGTGTGGGGATGTCACTGTATAGATGTTGGGTGCAGTGTGGGAGCTCACTGTTGGGGAGGGCAGTGGTCCAAGGTTCTGGGTCTGTGAGGTGGCTGTCCTGGAAAGAGGCCATGTGTGAGTTGAAAGTGGCTCTCTCCCATGGTCCCTGCATCTTCGGCCTCTTTGGGCCACTTCCCACTATCAGGGAAGGACCTTGGGACATGGAAGGCCAGATGGCCTTTTCCCTGAAGCTTCAATATCATGGCCAACACCTCCCTTCAGAAATATTTGATCCTCGGATGGTCATCTTCCTACGAAGGGAGAGTTAATGAGGGTCCTGAGCAAGTTCAGTTCACCTGTTTGCTCTCCGGCCCTCTACCTGCAACCGGCCACAGAGGTGCATCTACTCCCATAATGGGGGTTCAGGATCTAGTGGAAATGACTGCCCCAAACCTTGGCTGTCTCACCCCAGTCTCTCTCATCCCCTCCTCCTTGGGACAGTCTTGAGCCCTGTGAATGGCTTTAACTTGGAAGGGCTGGGCTACTTTGGTTGACAGTCACCCTCACTTAGTTTGGATTTGTGAACAGGGAACCTGATTCAGAGAAGGTGCAATTGCCAATCACAGCAGTGTCCCAGCACTCACTGCAATTGGAAAAGTGGAAATTTGTCTGACTTCTGTCCATGTGGCAAGATCCACCAGGAGCAGCCTCTACTTAGTGGGTATCACTGGTCTCCATTCCCCAGCCAGCATATTACTCCAGGGTAGGTTAAGCTGGACTCTTCCTCGTTGAGACTCAAAGAACCCTGAAATATTCAGCATCTCGTGGGTACATAAAGGAAGGGGGCGGAGCTAGGAGAAGGAGAGAGTGCATTTCTAACCCTTTCTGCTACTGACAAGCGGGCACTGTGTCTGGGAACCCATTGGACCGTGGCCTTTGTGCTCTGGCTTGTTTAGAGGGCTCTGGCAGCACAACCTCATCTGGCTCTCCTCCACAACCTTTTGTGGGCCAGGTCAGGTGTCTGTGCTGTGCCCCAGGATGCTCTGTGGGAAAGCATAGGCCCCCTCTTGAACTGGGTGACAGAGGAGTGTGAGATGTGGGAGGAGGACTGCGGAGGAGCTGGAGGTGATAAGAGGAGGCTGGTGGCTGAACACTTGCTGCCTCTCCTGTATGGTCCTAGGCAGAACTGGACAGAGCACAGCATTTTGTTTGGGTTTTTGTCCTCTCCAAATCTCATGTGGAAATGTGATTTCCATGGTTGATGGGAGAGCTGGTGAAAGGTGATTGGATCATGGGGGCAGGTCTCTTGTAAATGGTTTGGCGTCATTCCCTTGGTGCTCGGTGGGTTCTTGCTCCTTTAGTTTACGGGAGATCTGCTTGTTTAAAAGTGTGTGGCACCTCCCCCTTATCTCTTGCGCTTGCACTCCTTCACCTTTGATGATAACTGTGAGATTCCTGAGGCTCCCACCAGGAGCACATGCTGGCTCTCCACTTCCTGTACAGCCTGCAGAGCCCAGAGCCATTTCAATCTTTTCTTTATAAATTACCTAGCCTTAGATGTTTCTTCACAGCAACGCAGAAATGGACTGACAAACCCACTAACCCTGTGACATGGATCCTGAAGGCCTGTAGCCCTGGTGCTAAGGGGTGCTGAGCCTTGGGTGCGGTCTAGTCCCTTAAGGGAGCTGAAGGAAGGGAGTGGAGCCCAGGCCCAGATGAGGGGCCTGGTGAACTGAGTTAGTGAATAACCGGAAACAGAAATATTTGAAATACTTCCACATCTGAGGATTTGCATGAGCTACGCTCTGCTTGCAGTGAGAGTGAGGGATGGGTGTAAGGACAGCAGCAAGGTACTGGCTGGAAATAGGGAGAAATTTATACATTAGACAGAGTACCGGGCACCCTGCAACTTAGCAGGAAACCCAGGTGGACTTGAGCTGCTTTAAGGAGGAGACGGTTCTTCCTTCAAGATCAAGGATGTCCTGTGGCAGTTTCCCAGATCCAGATTGGTCCCACCCTGGTCCCCAGGAAGAACAGAGGTCTCTCGGTTCATTGTGGCTGTGCCTGGTAGGCAAGGAAGGGCTCAGGAGGAGGCAGATTGAGATGACTGTGGCCACTGGTCAGGGCTGTGTGGGAGACAGTGACTGAGGGAGACTGACCAGGGGCCTCATGGGCACTGCGTAGGGAAGTGTTTTCTTGGTGTCAGGGACACAGCACAAGCAAACAGTCCATCTGCTCCCCACACTTTCAGTCCCTAGAAGTTAGGGTCTCCTGACTAGTTCTGTCCAGAAAATATGGGCACAGATGACATCACTTCTGGACAGTGCAGAGAACACCTCACAGGTACCTCTCTTGTCTCCTCCCTTCTCTACCGTGGGGGCTGAGGATGCTGTGAGGAGGGTATGGGTTCCATATGGAGCTGCTACAAGGTGTGGAGACTCCATCCATGCATGACATGACCCTTCTCTCACTATCCCTTGCGGGACATGTAGTGTGAGTAATATACAAATTCCCCTTGTTCCAAGTCCCTGACTTTTGTAATTGTTGCCACAGGACAACCTGCCTAATTCACTTCCATCCTATCCTGCTCTACCTTATCCTGACTAATTCCCTTCCTAGAAGGAAAGGCAAAGGAAAGCAACCTTCATCTTTGCCTGAGTTATGTATTGTTTTGTGAGCTTTTACCCTAGAACTTAGTTCCTTAACACAACATGGGGCATTGTGTCACAGTTTATGGAGGTCAGAATCCAAGTGTGGTTCAGCTGAATACTGTGGCTCAGGGTCACAGAGACTGGAATGAAGTTTTTACCCGAGGCTGCCCTCAGCTCCCTTCCATGTGGCCCTCTCCACAGAGCAGCTCACAACGTGGTAGCAGGCTTCATCAGCCTGAACAGGAGAGACTGATGGAGACAGAGGGTGTGAGCCAGACAAAAGGGACACTCCAGCACTTTTGCTGCATTTGCAAGTAATCAATGCAGCCCATACTCCAAGGGAGGGCATTACACAGGGATGTGCACACACTGGGGAGGCATCCTTGGGAGCCACGTTAGAAGCTGCCTCCTGCAGTTATGCACTTAGCATATGCCAGAAAACGTGCTAGGTGCTTTTGATCTAGGATCTCATTTGGTCCTTACTGTCATTATGGGGCAAGTAAGAAAATAGAAGATCGGCAGGTTCAGGAACCTGTTCAAGATCACACTCCACTAGAACCAGGACTTGATTCCAGAATTGCTTCAAGTCCATTACGCTTGGCAATCTTCCCAGAATCAAGGGAGGATTTTGGATGGATTTCTGTGACTCTGAACCAAAGTTCTGTGGTTCTCTCATTTGTTCTTGATGAGGAAACACTCACGTTTCCTGTTTCCATGCCCTAGGTGTCTGCAGCACAGCAGCCAACACTTCTGGAGCACATGGCTCTGCAGTGAAGGATTCTGGAGCCCCCATTCATCTGAAGGGGATCCGAGGAGGTTCTGTCTTGTTGAATGTGATCGAGAAGCTCAGAGTAGATTGAGGAGCTGAGCTGGAGGAGGTTCTGTGGGCTTTGGGTACTCCGTCAAATCATACACAGTTGCTGCGAGTCCACAGAGGGGCCGACTCTCCAATCTGGTGGAGCCTGGAGGATAAGTTCAAGGAGAAGGTTCGTGTACCCAGCTTGTCATCACTGAGTATTGAGAACCTGGCCCCTGAGGACAGTGGGCAGAACTTTGCAGTCATCACCTCTACTGAGGAAGATGGGATTTTGCAGGTTTTCTACCTCACTGTCTATGGTGAATGAAACCTTTCCCTCCCCCATCCTCTGGCTTACCTGCTTTTTTTGTCCCTAGAGTGTCACATAGGTCCCATACAGGGTTCCATTCAATCACCGGCCTTCAGACTCCATTTTCTCCACTAAAAATAAGGCACATGAGGTCCCCAGAGATAGAGCAGAGCTGAGATTCACACCAGAAAATGAAGCCCTTTCAGTGTTTTGGGAGAGGAAATGGAAATTCATCAAACTAGCAATTTTTCCGGTAACATTAACTGTCCTATATATGATTAATGTTACTTAATTTGTGTAGTAGTTTTTTTATTACAGATGGAAGAAATTGTCAAAAATTATTGGCTGAAAGCAACACAAATTTATTATCTTACTGTGCTGTAAGCCAGAGGTCTGTGACAAGTCTCCCTGAGCTAAAATGAAGGTGGTGGCAGGGCTGTATTCTTTCCAGGTGCTCCAGGGAAGAGCCCGTTCTTTTGCCTTTTTCACCTGCTAGTGGCTGCTGGCATCCCATGGCTCGTGACCATCATCCTGTACCTCCTAATAGAACACTGATGTTAGTGTTCTATTAGAAGTGTCAGAATCATCTCCCTATTTGAAGGTCAACTGATTAGCAACCTTAATTCCATCTGGGACCTTAATTCTCCTTGCCTCGCTCCCTAATCTATTCCCAGGTTACCAGGGTGGGTCCTGGACATTTTGGAGGCCACTGTTCTGCCTGCCACAGTTAGGAATCTCTATGAATGGAGTCCTCCCAGTCTCCTCTCCTCTTACTCAGCCTCAGCCTGAGGCCAGCCTCAGTCACACAAGCCATCACAAATGCAGCTCTCAAAGCCTCCATAGGTGGTGCGAGAAAGTGTACACTGCAGCACATCTTAGGACACTCATTTACCAACTCTTTCTTTCCCTAAAGTTCCTCTCCGCATGGAGAAATATCCTGCCATGGAGAGAGTGGCTTTTGCAGCTTTAGGTCCCACATGATTTCTCAGGCTGCCCTATGAATCCCATCCTACTCTTCTGCCTGTACCACAGATTCCAGTGGCTTCTTTCTTTCTTTTCTTTCTTGCTTTCTTGCTTTCTTTCTTTTTCTTTCTTTCCTTCTTTCTTTCTTTTTTTTTTTTTTTTTGAGATGGAGTCTCGCTCTGTCACCCAGGCTGGAGTGCGGTGGCGCAATCTCGGCTCACTGCAAGCTCCGCCTCTTGGGTTCATGCCATTCTCCTGCCTCGGCCTTCCAAGTAGCTGGGACTACAGGTGCCCACCACCACCCCCGGGTAATTTTTTGTATTTTTAGTAGAGATGGCATTTCACCATGTTGGCCACGATGGTCTCGATCACCTGACCTCGTGATCTGCCCACCTCGGCCTCCCAAAGTGCTGGGATTACAGGCATGAGCCACCATACCCAGCATCCAGTGGCAGTTTGTGAGCACACTCAGAGTCATTATTCCCAGTCACTAATCACCGCATCTCCCACAGATATGCCTACTTTTCAGAACAAGGGCCTTTCTCTGTCCTCCCAGAGCTGGCCTGATGTCCTGCCCCGTAAAGGCTGTGCAGTCCCAGGCATGGCCTCAGCTGGAGATGCAGTGGAAGGACACTGGGCCAGTACAAGCCCATCTTCTGGAGACTTCTTCCCCTTCCTGAAAATACGTCAATTTCCTGAAATCACTCTGCCCTTGGAAGGGGGAGTCTGGCCTTTATTTTCTTTGGGACAGTTTTTAGATGTGTTGAACCTAGAGAACCAACATGGAGCTGAATACAGTGGCTTCCCTTCTTATTTCATTTCCTCCATATTTAGCTTTGGGCAAATTGTGTTTCATGTGTAGAATACACACACTTTCCTTATAGGGCCCATGCCATGGCTGCAATGAGAAAATTATGAGAAAGTGAGACATGCGATGTTCTCCACACATGTGAGTTTCCCTTCTTTTATCCCCTTCTGCCCCAGAGTCTGTGCCTCACCCTGAGATCCTGGCAAAGCCACTGTCTATTACACCAGGCTTATGTAACATCACCCTGGAGTGTAGAGTTCCAGGGGCCACAGAGGGCCTGAATGTGACTTGGGAGGACAAGGTCCTCCTCAGAGAGCTGGAGCAGAGAGAAACACGAAGACCAGTCCCTAACCCCTGGACCCTAGCTCTGAGCCTGCTCCTCAGCCAGCGGAACAGCAATCTCACCTGTGTGGTCAGCAACCAGGTGGATCAGAAAGCTGCAAACTTAGATCTTGGGAAAGTCTGTCCCCAAGGTGAGTGGTGAGTGTAGCCTGCAGGATAGGAGGGTCTACCCGAGCTCAGGTAGCACTGGGGTCTGAGGGTTCTGGGGTCTCTTTTCCATCATGAGCACTAGCATTAGCTTCTACCTGCTCACCACACACAGCAGTGTGGGAGTCATACACATCTTCGTTCTGCCTTCAGTCATCTCTCCCTCCATACCCTCCTCGTTGCATCCCCACCATGTCCCTGCCGATTCAGACAGCAGCCTTCTGGGAGACCCTCCCTGAAGACTTTGTACAAGGTGGAAACCTGTATCCCAGCTACGATCCCTCTGTCTGGCAGTTGGTATTTTCTGTCTTCTCTCGTGGGTGCTGGGCTGCTGTGGACATTGTCTTGTGCATCGCTGCATCCCTGGTACCAAGCAGCAGCTCCTAGCCCATTGAATGAATGGACCTACCATGCTCCTCCCTCTGCAGCTTCTGCACCAGGCTCCTTCCCACTGCTCCACCTACTTTCTCCCTCTGTCTCTCTTTTGGTAGTTTGTATCTCAAATTATCTCCTGTCTTAACATTTTCCACTCTCCCCATGTGACAGAAAAAGGTTCACACAAAGAGGACATGGATAGACTGCTGTCAGGCATCCTAGGGGCTGTTGTGGGTGGGCTGTTGGTACTGGGAGCTGGGCTGTACCTTTTAAAGAAGAAGAAGATGGAAATAAAAAGGGGCAAGTTGCATTTCTCCTGACATGCCCAGACACTTCCCCTCCCTCACTAGAACCTCAGCTATATTTCTCTGAATTTTGCTCCCAGGGAGTGGACTTTGCAGAGGGGATGATGGGCGTGGTCTTGGCCTTGGGGTTCATGGCAGTGGGGAGGGATACACCTTTTCAAGACATGGATTCAAGCTTTGATTTTGTCTCAGGTGGAGGATTGCAGGAGAACCAGGGGGTCGATGATGGTGGCATCCCCTTTCAGACGCTCAGCCAGCAAGTGTCTCAGAAGGGCAAGGACAAGGTGAGTACTGGGACACGGGGCACCCTGGGAACTCCCAGGTCTCTCTGCCCAGCCTCAGGTTTCCAATATCAGGACCTGCCATTTCTGGCCCAACTTCCTGTTTACCTATATCTGGACAATCAACAGTATTTACTAAGAAAATTTACATCCGGGTGTGGTGTAGTGCTGGGCACTTTAGAGCAATTCATGAGCCGTGTATGTCAGTGGGTATTGGCTCTGTGGGCCCCTCCAGATCCATTCTATCCCTCAGCTGTTCCAACAATCCTCTATCTTGTATTTCAGAGCATCAGTGAACAACATCTGAAAAAAAAGGAGTCTCTCACTCCTCTCTACAGTGTGGTCTGTTATCCAGACCAGACCATGAAGATCATTTGATTGGAGGAAGCAGGAGAATCTGGCACTCCCAGAACATGTGCACTCTGAGCCTAAATCCTGCAGACCTCCACCTTTCCCAGCTCTGGTTCAGTTTCCACTTCCCCTTGTCTATGTTACTCTAACCTCATAGCCACATTTCTACAGGGTACACATGGCCTGGTTATACTCTGTGACACCTCCCCAAGTTGCCCTTATACTTGGTCAAGGGCTGTTCTCTGTCATTGAGATGGCTCCTGACCCCTCTCCTCAGAAGCTTTCCCAAGAGGAGCCTGTCTGATTGAGCAAGTGGTGAATTCCCACCACCTCTGTGTGTATACTTCTGAAACACAAGCCCAGACATGGGAACACTGCAGAAGTGTTGACTATGCTGCAGAGGAGGGAGGTAGGACCTAGCTTCTGGATGCTGAGTTTGAGGACAGCATGAGTGGATAGAAACCTGCAAAGGTACAGGCCACGGCATCTTTGGCAGATTTTGTGTAGGGTCTCTTGGGGATATCAGGCAGTGTGTGTGCATGCAGGTTGGGAGGATTGTCTAGTGCACATTATACCACTGAACCAAAACCACCGTTCTTATCACCTGTGCTAATCTGAGCCTAATTTTCAGCCTCAGCCCATGGATTCAAACTCAAATTCCTGTAGAGTGGAAACAGAAATGTGTATCATCTCAAAACCTTCCCAACCTCTGTGTCTCAGGGATTTATGTTAAGAGGCCACCATTGGAGGTTGCCTTAGGAAATCAGCCTCAGCTCTTCTCTTCTCCTAGGATAGCGCACTTGGTTGTAAGAACAGATGTGTAGTATCCTTCCATGCCCCCTTGATAAGGGCTACTTAGACTCTGATGGGTGGAGCTATTGAGAAGATCTATCCCAGCCCTCTCAAGCCTCTTCTTATTCTGACCCTCAGTCTCCCTCAGTCATGCTGGCCCAAACTCCAGGTCAACCATTTCTTTGCTCACTTGCATCCCTCTGCCTGAAATTAAAGTTTCCTCTCTGTGCTCCTCACCCTCACTCCCGCCTGTTGAAATTCTAGTGTGCTGCTCACAGCCCTTCCCAAGATGCTTGAATCTTAAAGGTTTAAAAATGATGTCTCCCATATCTGACTTTCCAGAACACCTTGGGCACTATGTATGGTCCCTGTCACAGTTTGCTCTGGGTTGGTCATGAGTCTTCCTGCAGTACCAACCTGGGCTCTCTCAAGAGGGTGTGGGGCTGTGGGAGGACAGGATCAAGAAGACAAGCAGGTTCTGGACCACCTTCCTCCCATCTCCCATCGCTCTGCTCAGCAGAGGTAGATGCAGCACAGGAGCTGCTGACAGACTCTCTGCTGTGGCTCTACCTGGAAACAGGGGTGGACACAATGACCTTCCTTGACTATACATGTCCTGAGGTCCTAGTTGGAGACTTCCTTACTCCCCTATCAGCCTCTTATTGTGAACCTGGCCATGCTTCCACCATGGTACATGAGTGGCTCTTCCCTCCTGAGGAGTCCTCACCTTCTTGCAACCTCTGCCTCCTGTTTGCATCCCAGTTTTTATGCAGAGATGGGCTAACTCTAGTACCATGGCGTGCTGTGGCATGTCAAGTTGCCTAGATCCTTAGGTTCGTGGTTTCACTCATGCCAACCACAGAAAACAAAGGCCTGAAAAGAGTCCATGTTAAGAGATTAAGCACCAGTACTTGCTAATGGTGGATGGGTAGATGGGTGAAAGAAGGCAAAGAGTATTCACAATAGGGCTTCATTTCTACCCTATTCCCATTTAGGGTGCACGGAAAGCTGAGGGTGTGCCATCTTCCTCACCAGCTTCCCAGGTGACTGGCCATGACTATATCAGTGTCCATTAGACCTGGGGCAGCATAAGATGTGATCAGCCTACCTTCCCACAGCACCAGTGGCTGCAAAAAAAAAAAAAAAAAAAAAAAAAAAAAAAAAGGAACAGGGCTTTTGGGGCTGTTTTGAACCAGTTTTTGTCCCAGGCACTTTGCAAATATTATTCCTTTTAATTCTTATAAGAACCCAGTAGAGTTGGTGTTGATCACCAGCATTCAAAAGTAGATGATGGCGAAGTCTGTACTTTTGGTACAATTTTTCTATATACCCAAAACTGCTCTAAAATAAAGTGTATTAAATGACAAGTTTTAAAAAATTGAGAAGGCTGCCTGGAGGGATTGGATGGCACCAATGGACGAAGCTCTGACACCACCCAACTGCGTGGTCTGGGCAGGCTGGCCAAGATCCAGACCATGGAGGTGGGGCAAAGACTTAGATCCAACACTGGATGATTCCAAAGCCCCCTTTTTTTCTTCTTCATGAAATAGTGACTGAAGACCCCTGCTATGGTTTGGATGTTTCATGTTGGAACTTAATCCTCAATGCAAAAGCATGAAGAGTGGGCTTAGGGGAATAATTAGGCTCCATGAATGAGATTAGTACTCTTATAAAATGGTTTGAGGACAGTGTCACCCCTTTTGCTCTTCTACCCCTTCAAACATGTGAGAGCATAATGTTCCTCCTTCCACCATCTGAGGACATGGTGTTCCCCTTCCATCAGGTAAGGACACAATTTGTCCCCTCTTCTGCCATGTGAGGACACAGTGTTCCTCCTTCCACCATGTGAGCACACAGTTTTCCCCCTTCCATCATGTGAAGACACAGTGTTCCCCACTTATACCATGTGACAACATGGTGTTCCTCCTTCCACCATGTGAGGACAAGGTGTTTTTGCCACCACCATGTGAAGACACAGTGTTCCCTGCTTCTGCCAGGTGAGGATGTGGTGCTTCTCCTTCTACTATATGAGGACATGGTGTTCCTGCCTTCCACCATGTGAGGGCACAGTATTGCCCCTTCCACCAGGTGTGGACATGGTGTTCCTGCCTTCTATCGTGTGAGGAAATGGTATTGCCCCTTCCACCATGTGAGGACACAGTGTTGCCCGCTTCCGTAATGTGAGAACATGGTGTTCCCACTTTCCACCATATAAGGGCACTGTGTTCCCACCTTCCATCATGGGAGGACAGACTGTTTTCCCCTTTCACCACTGAGTGCAGTGTTTCCCCCCCACCCACTATGTGATGATGCCACAATAAGATGCCATCTATGGAGCTGAAGGTGAGCTGAAGAGACCCTGAATCTGACTTACCAGATGCTGAATCTACTGGAGCCTTGATATTAGACTTCTCAGCCTCCAGACTGTGAGAAATATGTTTCTATTATATACAAATAGCTCAGTGATTTACACATATAAGGTATTTTGTTATAGTAGCCAAATAGAATAAGACACCTTTGGAATCCTGGAGTATTCAGATGGGAGTAGCTTCCTGTTGTCAATCTCCCAAGGATCCTGGCCTCCTGACTCAGGTGCCTCAACTCAGGCTGAGCTTCTTGGTGCTGGAACAACTAATGATTGAAAGAGAAATTACCCCTTAAGTGGCAGTATGGCCCTGATTGGGTAGAAGACATGACATAAGGGACATTACACTCAAATGCAGACAAGACATTCAGAGTGGTGGTTATCCAAGGTTCCCTCCATCCATGGTCCATGTCAGAGATATCATCACCCACATCCTCATACTACTTTCTACTGATGAAATTTTTATTCATAATGTCATTCAGTAGGCTTTACATGAGTCTCTCAGTTAGAGTTTCTACAATTCTGTAAGGCATAAACCTCCATTGTACACATGGAGAAACTAAAATCCAGAGAAGTACGTCATGCAATTTTTCTTTGGTGTAAGTGATGGAGTCATGATTTGCATCCAAAAGGAACCATAATTTTGTTCATTTTTGACTCCTTCTTATTCATTCCAGATGCCCAACCAGCCAGTTTGTTCCATTGGGTTGTCTGTCATAAAGTGTCTTGTATTCCATCTTCCTCTCATTGTTTCATTTTTATTTTTCACCTTCACCTATGCCATTTTACATTCCACCAGTGACTGTGAGGATATCTTCAAATCCTGCCCAATTCTTGTTATTGTCCATTTCCTTGATTATTGCCTTCTGAGTGTGTGTGAAGTGGTAACTCATTGTGCTTTTTGTTTTCATTTCCCAAATGAAATGAAAATCCCAAATACTAATATTGTTGAACATCTTTTCATGTGCACATTAACCATTGGTACACCTTTTTTTTTTTTTAATCTGTCTTGAATTCTCTTCTGTCATGCATTGCCCCCACCACTCCATTGAAACTGCTCAGGTCCAGGTCAGCAGGAAACTCCCTGTTGCTAAATCCAATGATCAATGTTCAGTCCCCATCTTTCTCTGTGTCTCAGCAGCAATTAACATATCCTCCCTTGAGACTGTCTTCACCTTGCAATCAACATTCACCATTCTTTTCCTCCTAAGTAGGGGCTGCTCCTTTGTTTTCTTTACCAGTTTCTGTCTTATCTCTCTAACATCTCTATTCAGGAATATCCCCAGGTTTAGACCCAGGTGATCTGTCTTCATTATGCACTCTCATTTTCTTTCTGAGATTGTAGCTATGCAGTAATCCCTGAACCATATGACAATATTACCTTACATGGCAAAGAGAACTTTGCAAATGAGATCAAGTTTAAGGGTCTTGAGATGTAGATTATCTTAGATTATCCGGGTGGGCTCAGTATAGTCACATGAGTCCTAAAAGGTGGAAGAAGAAGAGAAATAAAAGTAGGTCAGCGACATACAAGGTGGGGACTTGTCCCACTGTTGGTGGCCTTGAAGATGGAGTAAGGGGCCCTCAAGCCAAAGAAATGCGGTAAGCCCTAGGAGCTAAGATAGGATCTCAGTTTACAGCCAGCAAGAAAATGAGGATCTCAGTCTTATAACCTCAAAGAAATGAATTCTGGCAATAGCCAGGATGAGCAGGAAGTAGATTCTCCCCAGGAACCTCCAGAAAAGAACATAGCCTAGTGACACACTGATTTTATTCAAAATAGGCTTGTTCCAGACTTCTGACCTCCAGTACGGTAAGACAGTAAATTTGTTCTGTTCTACTTGCCTAAGTTAGTGCTGATTTATTATGATGAAAACAGAAAACTAATAAAGTTGTCATACTGTCTCAAGGTTTTAAATACATTTACTACTCTGAAATTTACAGCCAGATCCCTCCTATGGCTGCCACACTGTGAATATCTAACTCCTTACTTGACTGCTCCAGTAGGATGTATAACAGGAATCTCTAGATTTACTTTCCAACTACCCAAATAAGCTTCCCACACAGTCTTCCTATTCAAATAAATGTCACATCTATTACTCCATTTGTGGCAGCCACAAAACTTGGTGCCATCCTTGACTTTGTTCTTTTTCTCATACCCTACAATCAATCAGTGAGCAATATCTTGTTATTCAATGTATGTTTTTATGGTATAACTGTTTGCCACTTAACTGTATGACCTCCATCTCTCACCTGGATTATTACAGTAGACTCACAGTATCCCTGTGCCTATTTTTAGCCTCCTAATGTTTAGTCTCAAAGTAGCGGCAAATGATCTTTTCAAAACATCAGTTCCGCCATATTATTCCTTAGCTCAGAACTTTTTCCATGGCTCCCACTATACCTGCAAGGCCCTGCACCATCTGACCTCATATCCCATGCTCCCCTCTTTCCTCAATCTACTCTAAGACATTGAGGTTTTTTCTATTTCCTTCAATAGAGCAGACATGTTCCTGCCTCAAGGCCTTTGATTCTGCCTAGAATTCTCTTCCTCCAGGTGTTTGCCTGTCTCATTTCCTGTCCTATTTCTGGTCTTTGCCAGTATGCTTTCTACTCAGTTGAGTCTACCCTGGCCCCTCCCTCCCCATTTCAAACTGCATCCTCCTCCTGGTTCCCTGCTCTTCCTACTTCCTTCCTGCTCTACCTCCCTCAACACCACTTATCACCACGAAGTAAGGCAGGGTGAATTTTATCCAGCTGCCCTTTAATGACAAATATGCAAAGAAGGCCTCAACAAAGCAAAAATTAACAAATGGGATCTAATTTAACTAAAGAGCTTCTGCACAGCAAATGAAACTATCATCAGAGAAAACAGACAACCTATGAACTGGGAGAAAACTTTTGCAATCTATCCATCTGACAAAGGTCTAATATCCAAAATCTATAAGGAACTTAAGCAAATTTACAAGAAAAAAACAACCCCATTAAAAAGTGGGAAAAGTGTATGAACAGACAATTCTTAAAACACACACACACATGCGGCCAACAAACATATGAAAAAAAGCTCAACACTGTTGATCATTAGGGAAATGCAGGTCAAAACCACAATGAGATATTGTCTCAGACCAGTCAGAATGGTGATCATTAAAAAGTCAAGAAACAACAGATGCTGGCAAGGTTGCAGAGAAATAGGGATGCTTTTACACATTTGATGGGAATGTAAATTAGTTCAACCATTGTGGAAGACAGTTTGGCAATTCCTCAAAGACATAGAACAGGAAGTACCATTTGACCCAGCAATCACATTACTGGGTACATACCCAAAGGAATGTAAATCATTCTATTATAAAGATACATGCATGCAAATGTTTATTGCAGCACTAATCACAATAACAAAGACATGGAATTGACACAAATGCCCATCAATGATAGGCTGGATAAAGAAACTGTGGTACATATACACCATGGAATACTATGCAGCCATAAAAAGGAACAACATTGGGCATCTGGCAAGATGGCTGAATAGGAAAAGCACTGGTCTACAGCTCCCAGTGAGACCAATGCAGAAGGCAGGTGATTTCTGCATTTGCAACTGAGGTACTCAGTTCATCTCATTGGGAGTGGATGGACAATAAGTGCAGCCCATGGAGGTCAGCAAAAGCATGGTGGGGAGTTGCCTCACCAGAGAAGTGCAAGGGGCCAGGGCCCTCCTCCCCCAGCCAAGGGAAGTCCTGAGGGACTGTGCTATCTGGCCCAAATACTATGCTTTTCCCATGGTTTTTGCAACCCACAGACCAAGAGATATCCTCATGAGCCTACACGACCAGGACCCTGGATTTCAAGCATGAAATTGGGCAGCTGTTTGGACAGACACCAAGCTAGCTGCAGGAGTTTTTTCTCATACCCCAGTGGTGCATGGAACCCCAGTGAGACAGAACTCTTCACTCCCCTGGAAAGGGGGCTGAAGCCAGGGAGCCAAGTGGTCTCACTCAGCAGGTCCCACTCCCACGGAACCCAGCAAGCTAAGAACCACTGACTTGAAATTCTCACTGGCAGCACAGCAGTCTAAAGTCAACCTGGGATGATCAAGCTTGGTGAGGGGAGGGGCGTCCACCATTACTGTGGCTTGAGTAGGCAGTTTTCCCCTGACAACACTAAGGAGACTGGGAAGTTTGGACTGGGTGGAATTCATCACAGTGCAGCACAGTGGCTGTGGCTAGACTGCCTCTCTAGATTCCTCCTTAAGGGGCAGGACATCTCTGAAAGAAAGGCAGCAGCCCCAGTCAGGGGCTTATAGATAAAACTCCCATCTCCATTGCACAGAGACACTGTGGGAAGGAGCTGCTGTAGGTGAAGTTTTGGCAGAGCTAAATGTTCCTACCTGCTGGCTCTGAAGAGAGCCACGGATCTCCCAGCATAGTGCTCAAGCTCTGCTAAGGGACACATTGCCACCTCAAGTAGGTCCCTGACCTGGGTGCCTCCTGACTGGGAGATACCTCCCAGCAGGGGTCAACAGACACCTCATACAGGAGGGTGCCAATTGGCATCACATGGGTGCACCTCTGGGACAAAGCTTCCAGAGGAAGGAGCAGGCAGCAATCTTTGCTGTTCTGCAGCCTCCACTTCAGGCAAACAGGGTCTGTCTGGAGTAGACCTCCAGCAAATTCCAGCAGACCTGCAGAAGGGGGGCTTCACTGTTAGAAGAAAAACTAACAAACAGAAAGCAATAACATCAACATCAACTAAAAGGACCCCAAACAAAACCCCTCTAAAGGTCATGAGCCTCAAAATCAAAGTAGATAAATCCTGATGAGGAAAAATCAGCGAAAAAAGACTAAAAATTCCAAAATCCAGAATGCCTCTTCTCCTCCAAATGATTGTAACTCCTCTCCAGTAAAGGCACTAAACTCAGTGGAGAGTGAGTTTGACAAATTAACAGGAGTAGGCTTCAGAAGGCGGGTAATAACAAACTCCTCTGAGCTAAAGGAGCATGTTTTCACCCAATGCAAGGAAGCTAAGAACCTTGATAAAAGGTTACAGGAACTGCTAAATAGAATAACCAGTTTAGAGAAGAACATAAATGACCTCACGGGGCTGAAAAACACAGCACATGAACTTCGTGAAGCATACACAAGTATCAAAAGCTGAATCAATCAAGCAAAAGAAAGGATATCAGAGATTGAAGATCAACTAACTGAAATAAGGTGGGAAGACAAGATTAGAGAAAAAAGAATAAAAAGGAATGAACAAGGCCTCCAAGAAATATGGGACTATGTGAAAAGGCCAAACCTACGACGGATTGGTGTACCTGAAAGTGATAGGGAGAATGGAACCAAGTTGGAAAACACACTTCAGGACATTACGTAGGTGCACTTCCCCAACCTAGCAATACAGACCAATATTCAAATTCAGAAAATACAGAGAACACAACTAAGATATTTCTTGAGAAGAGAAACTCCAAGACACATAATTCACCAGACTCTCCAAGGTTGAAACCAAGAGAAAAAAATGTTAAGCGCAGCCAGAGAGAAAGGTCGGGTTATCTGCAAAAGGAAGCCCATCAGACTAACAGCAATCTCTCTGCAGAAACCCTACAAGCCAGAAGAAAGTGGGGGCCTATATTCAACTTTCTTAAAGAAAAAATTTTTCACCCCAGAATTTCATATCCAGCCAAACTAAGCTTCATAAACAAAGGAGAAATAAAATCCTTAACAGATGAGCAAATGCTGAGGGATTTTGTCACCACCAGGCCTGCCTTACAAGAGCTCCTGAAGGAAGCAGTAAATATGGAAAGGAAAAACTGGTATCAGCTACTGCAAAAACACATCAAAATATAAAGATCAATGACACTATGAAGAAACTGGCTCAACTAATGTGCAAAATAACCAGCCAGCACCATGAGGACAGGGTCAAATTCACACATAGCAATATTAACCTTAAATGTAAGTGGGCTAAATGCCCCAATGCTAAATGCCCAATTAAAAGACACAGACAAGTAAATTGGGTAAAGAGTCAGGACTCACTGGTGTGCTGTATTTAGGAGACCCACACAACACACATAGGTTCAAAGTAAAGTGATAGAGGAATATTTACCAAGCAAATGGAAAAAAAAAAAAAAAAAAGGCAGGGGTTGCAATCCTAGTCTCTGATAAAATGGACTTTAAGTGAAGAAAGATTAAAAAAAAGAAGAAGAAGAAATGCATTACATAGTGGTAAAGGAATCAATGCAACAAGAAGAGCTAACTATCCTAAAAATATAGGCACCCAATACAGGAGCACCCAGATTCATAAAACAAGTTCCTAGAGACTGTCAAAGAGACTTAGACTCACACACAATAATAGTGGGGTACTTTAACACGCCACTGTCAATATTAAACAGATCAACAAGACAGAAAATTAACAAGGATATTCAGGACTTGAACTCAGCTCTGGACCAAGCGGACCTAATAAATGTCTATGAAACTCTCTACCCCAAATCAACAGAATATACATTCTTCTTAGCACCACATAGCACTTAGTCTAAAAGTGACCACGTAATTGAAAGTAAAACACTCCTCACAAATGCAAAAGAACGAAAGTCATAACAAACTGTGTCTCAGACCACAGTGCAAACAAGTTAGAACTCAGGATTAAGAAACTCACTCAAAACCGCACAACTACATGGAAACTGAACAATTTGCTCCTGAATGACTACTGGGTAAATAATGAAACTAAGACAGAAATAAAGAAGTTCTTTGAAACCAATGAGAACAAAGACACAACATACCGGAATCTCTGGGACACAGCTAAAGCAGGGTTAAGAGGGAAATGTATAGCACTGAATGCCCACATCAGAAAGTGGGAAAGATCTAAAATTGACACATTAGCATCACAATTAGAAGAACTAGAGAAGCCAGAGCAATCAAATCCAAAAGCTAGCAGAAGACAAGAAATAACTAAGATCGGAGCAGAACTGAAGGAGATACAGACATGAAAAACCCTTCAAAAATCAATGAATCCATGAGCTGTTTTTTTAAAAAGATTAACAAAATACATAGACCACTAGCCAGGCTAATAAAGAAGAAAAGAGAGAAGAATCAAATAGACACAATAAAAAATGATAAAAGGGTATCACCACTGATCCCACAGAAATACAAACTATCATCAGAGAATAATATAAACACCTCTATGCAAATAAACTAGAAAATCTAGAAGAAATGGACTAATTCCTGAACACAAACCTCCTCCCAAGACTAAACTAGGAAGAAGTTGAATCCCTGAATGGACCAATAACAAGTTCTGAAATGGAGACAGTAGTTAATAGCCCACCAACCAAAAAAAAGCCCAGGACCAGACAGATTCACAGCCTAATTCCACCAGAAGTACAAACAAAAGCTGTACCATTTCTTCTGAAACTATTCCAAAAAGAGGGACTTTCTAACTCATTTTATGAGGCCAGCATCATCCTTATTCCAAAACCTGACAGAGATACAATAAAATAAGAACATTTCAGGCCAATATCCCTGATGAAAATCGATGTAAAAATCCTCAATAAAATACTGGCAAATCAAATCTAGCAGCACATCCAAAAGCTTATCCACCACGATCAAATCAGCTTCATTCCTGGGACACAAGTCTTGTTCAACATACGCAAATCAATAAATGGAATCCATCACATAAACAGAACCAATGACAAAAAATACATGATTATCTCAATAGATGCAGAAAAGGACTTCGATAAAACTCAACACCCCTTCATGCTAAAAACTCTCAATAAACTAAGTATTGATTAAACAAGGGCTATTTATGACAAACTCATAGTCAATAATCATACAGAATGGGCAAAAGCTGGAAGCATTCCCTTTGAAAACTGGCACAAGACAAGGATGCCCTCTCTCACCACTCCTATTCAGCATAGTATTGGAAGTTCTGGCCAAGGCAATCAGGCAAGAGAAAGAAATAAATGGTATTCAAGTAGGAAGAGAGGAAGCCAAATTGTCCCTGTTTGCAGCTGACATGATTGTATATTTAGAAAACCCCATTGTCTCAGCAAGAACTCCTTAAGCTGATAAGCAACTTCAGCAGTTTCAGGAAACAAAATCAATGTTCAAAAATCACAAGCATTCCTATACACCAATAATAGACCAGCAGAGAGAGAAATCATGAGTAAACTCCCATTCCCAATTGCCACAAAGACAATAAAATACCTAGGAATACAGCTTACAAGGGAAATGAAGGGCCTCTTCAAGGAGAACTACAAACCACTGCTTAAGGAAATAAGAGAGGACGGGAACCAATGGAAAAACATTCCATGCTCATGGATAGAAAGACTCAATATTGTGAAAATGGTCATACTGCCCAAAGTAATTTACAGATTCAATGCTATTCCCATTAATCTATGATTGACTTTCTTCACAGAACTAGAAAAACTACTTTCAATTTTATATGGGACCAAAAAAGAACCCGTATGGCCAAGACAATCCTAAGTAAAAAGAACAAAGCCAAAGGCATCACGCTACCTAACTTCAAACTATGCTACAATGCTACAGTAACCAAAACAACATGGTACTGGCACCAAAACAGATATATAGACCAATGGAACAGGACAGAAGCCTCAGAAATAACACCACACATCTACAAACAATTGATATTCAACAAACCTGACAAAAACAAGCAATGGGGAAAGGATTCCCTATTTAATAAATGGTGCTGGGAAAACTGGCTAGCCATATGGAGAAAACTGAAACTAGACCCCTTCCTTCACCTTATACAAAAATTAACTCAAGATGGATTAAAGACATAAATGTAAAACCGAAAACCATAAAAATCCTAGAAGAAAACCTGGGCAATACCATTCAGGACATAGGCATGGGCAAAGACTTTATGACTAAAACACCAAAAGTAATTGCAACAAAAGCCAAAATTGATAAATGGGATCTAATTCAACTAAAGAGCTTCTGCATACCAAAAGAAACCATCATCAGAGTGAATATGCAACCTACAGAATGGGAGAAAATTTTGCAATCTATCCATCTGACAAAGGGCTAATATCCAGAATTTGCAAGGAACTTCAACAAATTTACAAGAAAAAAAACAAACAACCCTGTCAAAAGTGGGCAAAGGATATGAACAGACATTTCTCAAAAGAAGACATTTATGCTGCCAACAATCATGTGAAAAAAGCTCATCATCACTGGTCATGAGAGAAATGCAAATCAAAACCACAATGAGACACCATCTCACACCAGTTAGAATGGCGATCATTAAAAGTCAGGAAACAACAGATGCTGGAGAGGATGTAGAGAAATAGGAACTCTTTTACACTGTTGGTGGGAGTGTAAATTAGTTCAACCATTGTGGAAGATAGTCTGGCGATTCCTCAAGAAATACCATTTGACCCAGACATCCCATTATTGGGTATATACCGAAAGGATTATAAATCATTCTACTATAAAGACACATGCACATGTATGTTTATTACAGCACTATTTACAATAGCAAAGACTTGGAACCAACCCAAATGCCCATCAATGATAGCCTGAATAAAGAATATGGGGCACATATACACCATGGAATACTATGCAGCAATCAAAAGAATGAGTTCATGTCCTTTGCATGAACTGGAATGGATGAAACTGGAAACAATCATCCTCAGCAAACTCACACAGGAACAGAAAATGAAATACTGCATGTTCTCACTCATAAGTGGGAGTTAAAAAATGAGAACATATGAACACAGTGAGGGGAACATTGAACACCAGGGTTTGTCGGGGATAGGAGGCAAGGGGAGGAAGAACATTAGGACAAATATCTAATGCACGCAGGGCTTAAAACCTAGAAGATTGGTTGATAGGCGTAGCACCATGGCACATGTATACCTATGTAACAAACCTCCACGTTTTATACATGTATCCCAGAACTTAAAAAAAGAAAAAAAAAAGATAGCACAGCAATAATTTATATTGTACGATATTCTCAATGATTTGTAGAAAATAATTGTCAACTTTGAATTGTATACCTCAGCAAACGCTCTTCAAAACAAGGGCAAAACAAAGATATTCCCAGAAAATTAAAACTGAGAATATTTTCCACCAACAGACAATCACTAAAGGACTATTTCTTTAGAAGAAGAAGAAAATGGTCTAGAAGGAAAAGTTGAAAACAAAAGGCATGGTGAGAATAGAAAGTGGTAAACAGGGAGGATACTGGAGCATTGTTTGCATAAAACAATGACAATTTACAATTGTTGCAGCAAAAAATAGAAGAAAATATTGGGTAACTATAATATTTAGAATAAGAAGAAAATGAGAAGAGTGAAAGTGCTCTAAGTTCCTTTTCAGTTTCTGGAAGGGGCGGAGATCCTGATTTAGACTTTGAATTAGGTATGTGTGTTAATATATTAAGTCAAATCCTGAATGAAGAGAAACGCAGTGTACAACTTCTATAAAAGCAGAGGAATACATAGAGTAAAATTTTACACTTAATTACAAGAAGGAAAGTAGAAAAGACACATAGAGAAAAGAGAAAATAGAAAGATATAATCAGATGAGAGAAATAATGCCACATGCATCCGTAATCACAATACCTCAAGTGGAGAAACACCTCACTAATTAGACAATGCATATAAACAGATTGGACAGAAAACTCAATCTAGCCATCTGCAATACAGCTATTTATATGGGGAAATTTAGAGTTTACAAGAGACATTTTGGGAAGAAAAGGAATCATACAACAATTCTAAATATACTAGCAATACAGAATACAGAAATATTCTGTATAGCAATATAGAAATGCTTTCAATAACACACTCTCATACCATATAATGCAAAACTCACAGAATTGCAAGAAGAAAAGACTAATCTATTTTCATAATAGATGATCTTAGTACAACTTTCTTAGTAACTGAAAAGCATAGAGACAAAATTAGGAAGGAGAGAGCAGATTTGAATGACACAATTGAAAGATTTGATTTAATAAATACCAAACCTAACACCCAGTAAATACAGAATGCATGTTATTTTCAAGTACACACAGATTTGTAAAACTTCACAACATACTAAGCCAAAAGCAAATTTCAATAAATATTAAAGAGTTTGTATCATTATATTTCAAATTCAATGCTCATTGTACAAATTTCAATAGAAAATAATGACATAGGACCTCATTTTAAATATCATAAAACAATTATCTAAATAATAATAAAATAAAATAGTATATGTATAAATGTATGAGCTATAGCTAAAATAGTATTTAGAAAATTATATTAGAAAACAAAAAAGTCTACAAATTAATGAGCAAATTGTCCACTTCATAAGAGTAAAAAAAAAAAAGCTCAGAGAAATAAAAGAAATTGAATACAGGTATAAAAGGGGAAAGTAATTTAAGTGAAATGAAGATACAGTAGACATGGTTGACAAAACCAAATGCTTGCTTGTTAAGAGGACAAAACAGTAGACAAAAACCTAGCAAGAATAACCACATAAAAGAAAGAGAAGGCCTACAAACAATACAATTTAGAAAAAAAAACAGAACACAGCAATACAGGCAACGGAGATTACAAAAAGAATGCTAATACTATAAATAACTCAGGCTAATATACTTGAACACTTTAGTGAATAATTTTCTAGAAAAATATAATCTACTACTACAATCCCAAGAAGAAATATAAACCACACAGTACTATTATTTTAAAAATTACAAACTACACGTCTACCTGAGGAAGAACAAGACCAAAGCAGTCCCAAACAGTTACAGAAGTAAATTAATTCAATTCATTCAGCAGTTTTTACTTGAACATCTATGAGGGTAGAGGTAACGTTCATCAAATGATTTCCTTTGTATTTTCCTGGCCACACTGGAGATTCCATTCTCTCCAGACTCTTCTGTAGTTTGGTGAACTATGTGATTGAGTTTTGATCAATGGAATGTGGTTTCTTAAGATCCAGGGTGAGACACAAAAGAAATGCCTGACTTTCCTTGTCCCAGTGGCTTCAAGCAAAGGACTCCTGTGTGGTATTGCCAGGTAATGGAAGAACCTGTGTGTGAAGTCACTGCTTGAACGTAAACTGCCGGGCAGAGCTGCTCAGTGTAACAGAAATGATGTAATTAGGAAATAAATTCTTATTTTCTAAAATTCCAAGATTCCAGGGTGGTTGTTATAGCAAGTAGTGTAAACTTTCCTGACAGATACACCTGCATTTGATATCCTTCTAGGATTTTGGGATACATCAGTGCTCACAACAGACAGCACCTGCTCTTCTAGAATATATATTCTAGTTGAGGAGGTGAGAGATAGATAAAATTTAAGATAATAAAACATATAATATGTTAAAACTGTGAGTCGTTATGGAAAAAATAAAATTAGAGCAAGGTAAGGAGGATCAGGAATTCTGGGAGTGAGGGGGGAGACTGGCACATTGGTCTTTGAAACAGAAAGCAGGGAGGCCTCACTGAGAAGGTGAGATTTTCAGAGTAGAAGGAGGTGAGAGAGTCAGTCACACTCACTCCCACCAACGTTCAAGGAACAGATAAACCAAATCTCATATAAACTCTTATGAAGAATGAGAAAGGAGAAATATTCTACAATGCATTTTATGAAGTTTGTTTAAAATTGCTACAAAATCCAGTACGACAGGAAAGAAGAGAAAGGAAAATGATAGTTCAATCTCACTTATGAACATAGAGATAACAACGGTAAACAAAATACTAAGAAACCAAGTCTAGCAATGTTTAGATATTAAAACAAAAGCAAAAACAAAAAACAGCACCCAAACCAAATTGGATTCATCCTTGGAATCGAAGAATGGTTTAACATTGGAAAAATGTATTTGTGAACTCCAGTACATTAGTTAGCAGGTTTAAAGAGATGAGTCTCATATTATCTTGTTATAGCTAAAGTATTTGTGTGGTTCATTGTCATTGCTAGAAAGGAATAATACTTGAGGCTGGTTAATTTATAAAGAAAAGAGCTTTATTTATGGCTCATAATTCTGCAGGCTGTACAGAAGCATGGCAGTGGCATCTGCTCCTGGTGAGGCCTCAGGAAGCTTCCAATCATGGTGGAAGGTGAAGCAGAGCTAGACTGTTACATGGTGAGAGAGGGAGGAAGAGGGGTGAGGGAGATGCCACACTGTTAAACAAGCAGATGTCACATGACCTCAGAGCAAGAACTCACTCATTACTGCAAGAAGGGCACCAAGCCATTCACAAGGAATCCACCCCCATGACCCAAACACCTTCTGCTAGGCCCACCTCCAACACTGGAGGTCACATTTCAACACGAGATTTGGAGGGGACAAAATGTCCAAACCACATCAATACAACTCAATTTCCACTTTGAAAAAAACTCGTAGAAATCCAGGAACAGATGCATTGTTAGTGGAAGTGTTTTGAGATGCCCTGGAATGTGTCCTGAAAGGAAGAGGCTGCCCTTATTTGATTCCCCCTCCTGCTGCTTAGGGTGGTGTGATGAGTGGAGTCCAGGCTATCTTTTTTGACAGAGAAGCCAGGAATTCAGGACAGTGATACACAAGACACTTGGGCTTCAGTGCTGTTGCCATGTCCTGTGATAATACCCTTTAATCTATACAAAATCATCTGTACCCTGGCTAGCTTTTTTTTTTTTTTTTTT
>NW_016814873.1:2102432-2104731 GCF_001698545.2 Rhinopithecus bieti | reverse complement strand
AAACCCCGTCTCTACTAAAATACAAAAATTAGCCAGGCATGGTGGCAGGCGCCTGTAATCCCAGCTACTCAGGAGGCTAAGGCAGGAGAATCGCTTGAACCCAGGAGGCGGAGGTTGCAGTGAGCCAAGATTGTGCCATTGCACTCCAGCCTGGGGGACCAGAGTGCCAGAGTGAGACTCCGTCTCAAAAATAAATAAATAAATAAAAAATAAAAGAGGAAAGAAGGCCTTTTGGCAGTTGAGATAGAGAAAGGCATCTTTCTATCTGTCTCCTGCCCATCCCTGGGCAATGGAACCTCTCGGTGTAAAACCTGATTGTCTATTCTATTTACTGAGATAGGAGAAAACCACCTTAGGGCTGGAGGTGGGGTGTCCTAGCAGCAATGTTGCTGTTTATGCACTGAAAATGTTTATGGAGATGTTTGCATATATGCACATCAAAGCACAGCACTTTTCCTTAAACTTATTCATGTCACAGAGATCTTTATTCATATGTCTTTCTGCTGACCTTCTCCCTACTATGACCCTATTGTCCTGTAGCTTCCCCTTTTCCAAGATGGTAAAGATAATGATCAAAAATTCTGAGGGAACTCAGAGACCGGTGCCATCGCGGGTCCTCTGTATGCTGATCACGGGTCCCCCGGGCCCATTTTTTCTTTCTCTATACTTTGTCTCTGTGTCTCATTTCTTTTCTCAAGTGTCTCATTCCACCTGATGAGAAATGCCCACAGGTGTGGAGGGGCAGGCCACCCCTTCAATATCATTTGCTTATTATATCATTTGCTTATTAAATCTGTATTGCTGTATACTTCGGATAAAGGCTGTTTACCCTTAAAGGTATTGTGTGTGTGTCTTTTCTTTTCCCTTTGCACATTTCCTGCAGAGAACATTTTTGCATCATGAACGAGATTCAAAAGGAAAGTATGTCATTTTCAGTTGAAAGAACAGAGCTCTCCAGCTCTGTTCCCATATCCTGGATGGGAACTCCCCTAGTTCTCCCCACTGGGCGATTAAATGGTCCAGGGGAGCTGGCCTTTGTGAAAACTGAGAATCCAAATTAGTGCATTATAAACCATTGGCTGTGTGTGAGGCACTGCAGGGAATCCCAGTTGGTAAAGGGGACACTGAGGGAATTTCCTGGTGGGGATGGTGCTTGCTTACTGCTTATAAGTTAATATATCAAGATAGGGACTTGTTGCTGCAAGAGAAATGTAAGCCAGAAAAGGAAAATGCTAATCTGACTTCCAGACTGGCCCTGACCCAATGCCAGACCTATGTCTTGACTGCTCAGGCTCAAAGCTATCAGCTTATTACTGAAAAAATGCAGCTGTCTGAGTGGCCAGGTCAGGGTAAAACTGAAGAACTAGTTAGCCGGGACTTGGAGCAGGTAAAAACCCAGCTCCTATCTCAAGGATGGGAAATTAACCCGAGTAAAATTCAAGGACCTGCACAAACTGTGAAGTTCCTTGGCATCCTAAGGAATGCAGGGAAACAGTCAATTTTACCAAAGGCTAAAGTTAAAATACTAGAATTTGCAATACCTACCACTAAAAAGGAGGCCCAACAATTTATTGGCTTGTTTGGATTCTGGAGACATCACATTCCCCACTCGAGTAACATTTTACAACCTCTTCATGCAGTCACTAGAAAAAACTATGACTTTCACTGGGGAAAGAAAGAGAACATGGCTTTTGAACAAGCTAAACAAGCGGTGCAACTGGCCCTGGATCTATGGCCCTTACAGGATGGGCCAGTAACTGCAAGTAACAGTCCTAGATCAACATGCTGATTGGAGCCCTTGGCATAAACAAGATGGGAAGAGGGTGCCTTTGGGGTTTTGGACCTGGAAGCTGTCAGAGGCTGGCAAAGCTTATACCCCTTTTGAAAAGCAACTGTTAGCTTGCTATTGGGCTTTGCTGGAAACAGAGCACCTCTGCTTCAACCATGATGTCTTCATGAGGCCTGAAATTCCTATTATGACTTGAGTCATGAGCTCCCCCAAAACCTGTTGAATAGAGCGTGCTCAAAAAAGTAGCTTTATAAAACGGAAATGGTATATACAAGATAGGGCTAAGCCAGGACCAAAGGGAGTATTGTTTTTACAAAATTTGCCAACTCAGGAAACCACTGAGCAAGTCCTGCAGATAGGGAAAGAAATCTTCCCCATCCCATGGGGCAAATCCTTTAAAGAACTAAGCCCAAAGGATCAGAAACATGTTTGGTTTATTGATGGATCCACCAAATATATTGGTGGGATCCAATGCTAGAAGGTCATGGCTTATAATCCTGTTTTAAAAAA
>NW_016814873.1:2054262-2101925 GCF_001698545.2 Rhinopithecus bieti | reverse complement strand
ATATATATAAAAATATATATATATATATATGCATTTTTGATGAAGAAAGGGGTGAGAGCAACCAGCTGACTGAATTGGTAGCCATCCTCTGAGCTATTCAGGAGGAGGCCAGAGGGATTTTTCACTTGTATACTAACTCTTGGTCAGCAGCAAATGGTCTTACTACCTGGATTCCCCAATGGGAACAAAACAAATGATTAATTGGGAATAAAGAGGTTTGGGGAAAACAATACTGGGAAGATATCTAAATCCTGGTGCACACCACCATTATCACTGTTTTCCATACTGATGCTCATGCATCTCTGCTTTCTCTCACAAGACTATTCAATCAGCAGACAGATCAACAGGCCAATATCGACACCATAACTGCAAACTTGAATGTGGATGAATGGATTACAACATGTTCAAGCCTTGCAATGAGAGGCATTATAGTGTATGGTGATATAATTGATAATGATTACCGGGGAGAGTTAAAAATCATTTTATACAATGCCACCCCAGATTCTTTTGCCATAAAGCTGCACATGCAGGTTGCCCAGCTACTGGTAGCAACCTGTCAGCAATTAACCCCAGAGGAAACTTCTACCCCCATAGAAACAACATATACAACTGGAGATTTGGGTCCATCGGAGTTGGCTTAAGTCCTGGGACTTAAGTCAACATTTAAGTCCTGGGGCCAAAGTATGGGTAAAACACCCATCAGATCCCACCCCCTACGGCTGGTGAACTTATAGCTATGGTGGCAGAAAATGAAGGGATAATATCATGTTTTTCTCTGTTTTTGTTACTACAGAGAATAACCTGTCTGCTAGTAATCAGTGCCTAGATAGTCATGTCTGAGGATGAAAATGAGTTCATCAACTGAGTAACCACTACTGGCTATGAGTTGAATTGCCAGAGGCTGCAGGAAATGGACTACCCTGGAGAGTCATCCCTGCCAACATTTCTGAATGGCCATGTCACTACCAGTGGGGCCACAAAAACAACACTTGCAATCCAACCGGGACTTCCTTTGACCAAACCAAGCAATCTATCTTTGCCCAAGTCAGGTGAAAGGTGAACTCCACCCCTGCCTTGCATCAAAAGCCTTGGTATGCTGCCCAATATGCCTGGAATGGCTTATACTGGGAGCCTACTGTGCTGGTAGCTGGACTCCATATAGCCCCACTTTGTTTGGAGGCCTTACATGGCTCCTCCAATGCCACGCTGGGGTTTCTCCCACCAGACAATTGTCAACACATACTCCAAATAAATAACACTGCCCCCAGTGAAACACAATCTCTTTCCTACTTTAATAACACCATATACACTATAATTATGGTAAAACCATTGCTGTCCCCTGGGGGCCTTCTGGGTATGTGGATCCTATGGGTGGTGATACCTGCCCCGACATTGGATGGAAACATGCACTTAGGGGTGGCCATTAATTCCATTCACAGTCCAGGATAATATTCCCCTCCCAGTAATCTAGATACTTACAAACCTCGCTGGTTACAAATGCACCAGACTCCCTGGTGGTGGTACCATATCACAATATTCTCCTCTGCCACCGGTATAATCCTGCTACAAAAACAAATTAAAATATTAAGCTTACATGTAGAAAAAGCTCTTAATGATAGTAGCGCTGGGCTTATGTTTTTATCAGATAAATTTTCTCAGCTGCATACTATTGTGGTTGCAAAATTGAATGGCATTACATACGCTTACTGCAGCCCAAGGAGAGGTTTGCATCTTACTGCATACTGAATGTTTTGTGTATATTCCTGATGATCTGCAGTATTACTGTCCTTGCCCAAGACATGCAAAAACAAGTAAAACAGTTAGAATCTAACCATCAGCACCCCATCATGGACTGGCTATCTAACTGGCATTGGCATTGGCCATGGTAGGTATAGTTTTTATTAATTATGCTTTTAAGCCTCCTGTGCTTACCCTGTATCTGTAATCTATAACAACTATGCCTTCCCCATGTATCTGTAAGGGTATTTTCCTACAATTGAATATGAAACTGAGGTCAAATGTGGAGGAAAAGTTAAATATTAAATTTGAACTCAATTGAACATGGACACAAACAATAGTCACCAAGTTCCAGAACAGGTTGTGTGAGCCCCTTGATGCATTCATCCAGCACTTTTTCAGAGGAATCTCTATTTCAATCTATTCCTATATGTTAGTTATTGAAAACAACAGACAATCACAAAACATGTTGACCTTTTGTGTTCCTTGATCGCAGTCGTAAAGGGCCCTCATGACCAGGCCTCATGCCGAACAACTTGTTACAAGAAGAGCTAGGGTCCCAGGCTGTGCCAAAATTCATGAGCCCTCTCCTTGTCTGTGCACATGAGTGGCCAACTCTGGAGCCCAGGCTGTTGCTTTTTGGGCTGATAATGAATCCTGCATAGTCTGGTGAGTGTAGCGTCCAACTCTGGAGCCCAGACTGCTGCTTCCCAGTCTGGTGATGAATCCTCCATAGTGTGGTGAGTGTAAATACATAGATATATTTTCCCTTTTCCCCTTCTCATTGCAATTTGCTTCTTATATCACTTGCTTACTATATCATTTGTTTACTATATCATTTGCTTATTATATCTGTATTGCTATACACTTGGGATAAAGGTGACAAAGCAGTATCATCACCATCATGGACAAGCACATCATTTTAAAATTCACCTTAATCAAAAACAACCTAAATCCAAAGGGCATCAGTCTAATGGCTAAAATTAACATGACCATAAACTACAAATAACATCTCCAACCAAAAACATGTCAAACTCTTCCTCAACCAGAGACATGCTAGCCCCAAGATAGCCCCACTCTGGCCGGGAAGATGCCAGCCCCCAAATAACTCTCCACCTGCTGGAAAGATGTCTGCTCCAAAATAACCTCTCCTCCTTCCAGAAACATTCCAACCCCTCTATAAAACTTCTACCTCACACAAAAACATTCCAAGCTTGTAATAAGCCCCCTCACCCTAAAACCAATATATACTCTTAGTCTGTAAAAAAACAAAAGCACTCATAACCAAAAAAAAAAATCAGCTAGATACCCCTCTCAGGTTTTATCTAAAGTAAACCTGTCTTTAACTGTCAGCTGCATTTTGTGTTTCTTTCCTCTTTCTGTTTAAGTCTTACATTTGGTGCTGAAACCTGGGATGGGTGCTGGGAGCAGAGGCTCTCTTGCAACCCAGGAAGCAATAGGCTATGGCAGCTTATCCTAAGTAAATTCCTGGATCCTGAGGGTCTCTGGCCATCTGCTTCATCTTTTCTCTCACTTCACTTTTCGAGCTATTTGGGTGAGGGAGACAATTAACCTAAACGGGGCTGTGAGGCTCTGGCCAGGGCTACTCCCCAGCGAGTTCTCTAAACCCTCAAATCTCAGGAATCCACCTCCAACCACCCACAATGGGTATTTCACTCTCTCCCCTCCTCCACTTTTCCTCCCTTCTCCTTCTTTCTCTTTTTCTGTCTTCCTTGTGTGGCTCCAGCCTGAAGGACTCTTTGCCGATTCTAACCAGAACACCCAACATCAGACATTAATCCAGCTGAATGATAAGCTCTGCCCTCCCCTGGCTTTCTCTCAGTACCTGAGAAAGTCAGATCTGCTCTCCTTGTCCCTGAAGGACCAGTGGGACTAAGCTAGAGGAAATCTGGGGGACACCCAGTTTCTTCTCACCTTGACTGTCCTCTTTAGAGAAAAGATTTCAACTCTCTGTCTTTTGTCTGGGGATGCCTAAAACAAAAAGAGACACCCTCAGCTTCTTCTCACCAGTCCACATGGGTGCCAAACAATCCCACATTCCTACACCCTGTCCACTGTGCTGTCTTCTTCACAACCTCACCAAACTTGGCTTAAGCATTTAGTCTTTTATTGTAACACAGCCCAACCCCAGTACGCAATAGATAATGACAATTGATGGCCCCAAAATGACACCTTTAACTTGGAAATCCTCAGGAACCTTAGCAACTTTATAACCAGGAATGGCAAATGGCAAGAGGTTCTCTCTATTCAGGCTTTCTTCTATGTCTACCTTAAATCCCAACCCTCACTGTGTCAAGCTTCCAGCTCTGATAAAATCTTTCTTCTTAATAAAAACCCTCCCCAGGTCTCTCTCTCTCCTCCAAAACTCCTTTTAACTCATTCTCCCTCTGCAGGAAGTGGCTGGGGCTGAAGACATTGCTTGTGTTCGTGTCCCTTTCTCCATGTCTGATTTGTCACAGATCAAAGTTGTAAGTCTATTCAAAGAGCTTTATGTTTTTCTCTTCACCAATTTTATTTTCCTGGAAAAGGTTTTTTCCCAGTTAACTGAATTATTTTTCTCCACTCTGTCTCACCACTTTTTTTTCATGTACAAAAAACTCTTAAATGACTTCTGGTGGCCAGGGACTCCTTGGGAAAATGGAAAAGTCACCACAAATCCCATTTGGGAAAAAATCCGTTTTCCTTATGGAACCTGTGGAATTAAAGGTAAACAAGTACCTCTCAAAATCTGTCTTTGTCTTCCAGCTATACTCGTTTGGCCCTAAAAACTGCTTTCCTGGCCCTGTTCTTAAAGGGCCTCACCCAAAGGCCAATAATCCAATTGGGAAATTAGCAAAAGAAAGATCTTATAACTACTGAATCTTCTTCTGGTTGTGTGGCTATATATGTGTTAGGTGTGCAATGTCTATTTAAAATGATTTAATTAATAGGCCTAAGAAAAATAAACACTTAAATCAAATAATTTTAAGGAAAAGGTAAAAGCTGTGACCATTCAGTTCATGTGACTTTAATTTTTAAAACTTACTGGTATAGTAAAATTAGAAATGTCTTAAAAGTTGCTAGCATACATTTTGTTTGCATTTTAATCCAGCAATTTCATATTTATCTCTGCCAAATACTGTAATGTGTCAAAATTTGGCATAGAGTTTACAAAACTATAACTCAACCCCAAAAAATAATCTTTGCACGTGTAATTTTTAATAAATAAAACATTAATATTGGTTTAATGAAAATAGCTACATCTTAAACTGTTTAGTAAAATATCCTAACTTCTAATATTGTGGCCTTAGGCAGTCTAGTCCACAGACACGAAAGAAGATTGTCTTGGGAAAACACTGTTATCTTTAATATTTTTAAAAAAGAATTTATATTAAAAAGAATCTTGGCCAGGTGCAGTGGCTCACGCCTGTAATCCCAGCACTTTGGGAGGTCGAGGTGGATGGATCATGAGGTCAGGAGATCAAGACCATCCTGGCTAACACAGTGAAACCCCGTCTCTACTAAAATACAAAATTAGCCAGGCATGGTGGTGGGGGCCTATAGTCCCAGCTACTCGGGAGGCTGAGACAGGAGAATGGCGTGAACCCAGGAGGCGGAGCTTGCAGTGAGCAGAGTTTGCGCCACTGCACTCCAGCCTAGGCGACAGAGCGAGACTCTGTCTCAAAAAGAAAAAAAAAATAGAATCTTATACGATAAATTCTTATCCTAAAGTAAATTAACTGGTTGTTTAAAAAAGGAATGTTTACAAGCCAGAAAGTTGAAGCACGTCAAAAATTGCCTGTCAAAGTCATAAACAAATTTATAAAAGATAATTTATGCAAGAAATGTTGTACAATTTAATCATAAAAGAAATTCTGTGTGTAAACATGTTGGCTAAAGTTGAAGAGATATCATCCAGATTTTCTGTAAATGAAGCATTAAAATAAAAGCACAATGGGTTTCTTTTAAAGCACTAACCTGCTCTTTAACAAAATTGTAAAGGGTTAAAGAAGGTCTATAAAATCTTACCTTACGGTGAAACATTAACACTGGGTAAATGTGTCTACAAGGCTTTATTAAAAATTAAATTTAACATTAATAGCACACTAATATAAAGGTAAAATTTGGCTTATTTGGTATAAAATCAAACAGGAAACATTCTCAAATATAAAATAATGTTTGGCTTTCTTTGGGCTATATTTGTATAAAGATGTTATTGGTATGTGTTCCAAAGTTACGGGAAACTTCTATAATTCTAATATATCTTAGTGTATGTTATCAGTAATAATTATCATGTTAAAATTATTGTGTGCCACAGAGGTAACAAATATCCTTGTCAATTGTGTCTTTAATTATGGCTACCGTAAAACTTTTTGTCATCCAGAAACAGTTGTTATCTTGTTTTGATCCTCTTTAAAACCTGGTTTTATAATCAGCTATAAAGTTCTAACAGATACTCTTAAATGCAGATTTCTAATAACTTTAAAGATTGTAACATCAAAATAAAGGAAAAACATTCAGAACTCTTAAAAAGCTAACATGTTAATATCAAGAGGGACAAAAATTAACTGCATAAAACTAAACTAACAGGAAACTGGAGTAATCTTTTTAACATTTTATTAAAATTATGCCTAATTCTTGTTTTTCGCGTCAAATAAACTTTTAAGCTAGTTGACAGCTCTTAACGAATTTCAGTGTACTCCCACGAAACAAATTTAAGCATGGTTTTATTTCTCCGATGTGTGTACCTAAAATGTTTCTCCAAAAATTTAAACCTATCTGTAAGTATTCTTAACGTGTCTTGGAAAAAAAAAAAATAAAAAAAGTGTATGGCAAAATAGTTACTTTATAAGTGTCAGTAAGAAATCTATTTTATTTTCTATAGAACCACACTTTTAAAAACTGTTATTTACAGGTTTTAATGCTGAAATAATACTTTCCTTTAAAAAAATCAAACTTGACTGTATAAACCATTGCCTTGGGAAACGGCCTATATTTTGTGTACACAGTCTGTACAGGCGTTTCTGATCTGTGGTAAGTAAGAATTCATTTTCTGACAGGCCAGGAACCCCAAGTTGTCTTGGAACTCAAAAAAAAACAATACCCCAACTCATAGAGTATTTAATGTTATAAATCATGCTGGGCTTGCCTTTAAAAAGGTCTTATCTCAAGATGTATCTAGCAAAACAAGTCCACAAAGCGAAGAATTTTAGAAAGCCTATGCTAGCAAATAGAGTATCTTGCTGCACTGTATGAAATTAAGTAAACGCATGTATAAGGTAGAAGCATACAGTCCTGCAATGATTTGTCTTTAAGTAAAAATGAAAACTGGAAAAGAAAAAAATATGTTTCAAGAAATATAGCACACCTGTTGTTGAAATTCTAGTATTGCCTAATGTTTTTCAATTTTTATTTATTTTACTGTTTAAATTAATATTCTAATTTTCTGGCTACAAGTTTCAAAATAAGCTGTGCTTTCTTAAAGCCCTATAAACTAAATGTTTCAGCAGGCACTGCCTCTAAGCCCCCAACCATCACAAGAGGAAATCTCTTCACTGTTGGCACTGACAACTAATAACTGAGGGTGCCTGGAATCCTTCGCCCCCATGTCTAGTGAGTCTACAAAACCCAGGGTAATTAAAACTGTGTTTGTTACAGGAATCAACTCCTAAATACAATCACACTCAAGTCAAAGCCTGGAAAGCTGAGAAAGCAACCCCTAACAGCCCAAAAATAGTCTTAAATATCAATGTAAAAAAATAGAAAATCCTAAGCTAAAAATCATTAAAAAATAAGTAACTAAGTAAAAACTACTCATCTTACCGAGTGTCACCCCTACTTCATCAAATACTTTTTGTCATTCCTACTTCCTCTCCTTTTAAGCTAAATATTAAAACTTTTTAATGGAAATTATTTACTACGCCACCCTTGTAGAAACTGCTTTACTCACTCTACGATTTGCAGTAAAACTATATACTGTGGCACCCTCAGGGTGCAATATCAAACAAAAAAATCACAATTACTGTAGCATTTTGCTTAATTATTATCCCCATAGCAGGAATAATGGTTGCTACAAAAAATAACACATGGGCCTTTCCAAACAAGTGCCTCTGCCTCTCATTAGGTAAAAATGTTGTTTCTATATCAACCAATTGGGTCTAGTAAAAAAAAACTCTGCTAAAAAGCTTAGGAAAAAAAAAAGCTATACATGCCTATAGTCCCAGCTACTCGGGAGGCTGAGGCAGGACAATCGCTTGAACCCAGGAGGCGGAGGTTTCAGTGGGCCAAGATCATGCCATTGCACTCCAGCCTGGCAACAGAATGAGACTTCATCTCAAAAACAAAACAAAACAAAAAAACAAAAAAAAAAAAAATCTAAGAAAATGTCAAAACAACAAAATCAATTCTATTTAAAAACAAAATCATAGCATGGGTCATTCCATTTCTAGGAATAAGCCTAGAACTAATGTTCTTACCCTGCCTAATTAACCTTTTCAAGAATTTTAACTAACAGAATCATAGCCACTTCACATGCAACTACCCAAAACATCTACAGATGGCATTGTACCTACAGTCAACCAAAACCAAAAAACTCTCTATCTCCTTGTCAGCAAAAGTAGGCAAATAAAATATTTTACAAAAACACTGTTCCTCATCTTTTTTATAACTATAGGGTCTGGATTGACAACACAGGAGCATTGCCATCGTGGACAAGCACCTCATTTTAAAATTCACCTTAATCAAAAACCACCTAAATCCAAAGGGCATCACTAAGGTCAGCATTACCATAAACCACAAATCACATCTCCCACCAAAAACATTCCAAACTCCTCCCCAGCCAGAGACATGCTAGGCCTGGCCAGAACAAGAGCAAGAGATACGGGGAGGTACCACACACCTTTAAAGAAGCAGATCTCCTGTGAACTAACTGAGCAAGAACCCACCTAGCACCAAGGGAATGACGTCAAACCATGTATGAGGGACCTGACCCCATGATCCAATCACCTTTCACCAGCTCCCCCGTCAACCCTGGGAATCACATTTCCACATGAGATTTGGAGGGGACAAACAACCAAACCTTGTCAGTGGGCCGGTGCGCTGTCCAGTTCTGCCTAGCATACAGTAGAGGCAGCAAGTGTTCAGCCACCAGCCTCCTCCTATCACCTCCAGCTCCCACACAGTTCTCCTCCCACATCTCACACTCCTCTGACACCCAGGTCAAGAGGGGGACTATGCTGTCCCACAGAGCATCCTTAGTCCACACTAAGTGAGGGTGACTGTCAACCAAAGTAGCCCAGCCCATCCAAGTTAAAGCCATTCATAGGGTTCAAAACTGTCACAAGGAGGAGGGGATGAGAGAGAGACTGGAGAGAGACAGCCAAGGTTTGGGGCGGCCATTGCCACTAGACCCTGAGCCCCCATTATGGGAGTAGATGCACCTCTGTGACCAGGTGCAGGCAGAGGGCCGGAGAGCAAACAGGTGAACTGAACTTGCTCAGGACCCTCATTAACTCTCCCTTCGTAGGAAGATGACCATCCGAGGATCAAATATTTCTGAAGGGAGGTTTTGGCCATGATGTTGAAGCTTCAGGGAAAAGGCCATCTGGCCTTCCATGTCCCAAGGTCTTTCCCTGATAGTGGGAGGTGGCCCAAAGAGGCCGAAGATGCAGGGACCATGGGAGAGAGCCACTTTCAACTCACACATGGCCTCTTTCCAGGACAGCCACCTCACAGACCCAGAACCTTGGACCACTGCCCTCCCCAACAGTGAGCTCCCACACTGCACCCAACATCTATACAGTGACATCCCCACACCTATACTCCCCACAGGAAAGTACCCCACAGGAAGGAAGTGTCTTAAGATCCTAAAGGTCTAGTTTCTCTTTCCCCAAAATGTGACCTGTTCATACTGTACTTTCATAACCAAGGGAGAACACTTGGGGAAATGTTTTGAAAGACTTCTTTGAGGGTAATTTTCTTTGGTCATTTATCTAAAGATTCATCTGTCAAAATTTATAAACAAAGAAGAAAACAAATTTAGTTTCCAGATGGGCACCCCAGGATACATGGAAGGTGATGTTACAGACATATTTATTAGACTCTAGTGTCCCCCAGTCTGGAGGCAGTGTCCTTAAGGGAGAATAAGAGGAACTGCATGAGTTAAATTGTGTCCCCCAAAAAAGATATGATGAAGTCCTAAACCCAGCACCTCAGAAGGCAACCTTATTTGGAAATCGGATCTTTGCAAATATAGTCCAATTTAGATGAGGTCATGGGGATGGTCTCTAATCCAATATGACTGGTGTCCTTATAAAAAGAGGGAATTTAGCACAGACACTGACACGCACAGGGGGAAGACAATGGGAAGAGACACGGAGAGAAGGCGTGCGTAGATGGAGGACTGGACTGATGCAGCTACAAGACAAGGAACACCACCGATTGCCAGCAAACACCAGAAGCTAGGAAGGGGCAAGGACAGGTTTCTCTTGTTATGGAATGAATATTTATGTTACCCCCAAATTCATATGTTGAAGCCTTAACAGCCAGTGTGACTATCTGGAGATGAGGCCTCAGATGAAGTAAGGTTAAATGATTTCATAAGGGTGGGGCCATGACCCAATAGTGTTAGTGTCCTTATTAGAAGAGTTGTCAAAGAGCAAGCTAGTTTTCTCCATGTATGTATTCTGAGAAAGGCAATGTGAGGACATAGAAGACAGCCTTCTGCAAAACTGGAAGAGACCCCCACCAGAAATTTAATTGGCCACAGCCTTGATCTTGAATTTCCAGCCTCTAGAACTGGGAGAAAATAGCTTTCTGTTGTTTAAACCATCCAGTTTATTGTATTTTGTTATAGTATCCATAGCTGACCAATATACCTCTGCAGATTTTAAAGGTGGCGTGACCCTGTCAACACCTTGATTTGGGGCTTCTAGTCTCCAGAACTGTGTGACAATAAATTTCCATTGTTTCAGCCACTTACTTCTTGTTATCTAACAGTCCTGGGAATCTAATACAGTAACTCAGGAAAGGTGATGATATCGTTTAGCTATTTGTCCCCTGTAAATCACATGTTGAAATTTGATCCCCAGTGTTGGAGGTGGGCCTGGGTAGGAGGGGTTTAGGTCATTGTGGGTGGATCCCTAATTAATATCTTGGTGCCATCCTTGTGGTAATGAGTGAGTTATTGATTGATTAGTTCCTGTGAGAACTGATATTGAAAACAGTCTGGCAGCTCCCTCCCCTCTCTCTCGCTCCCTTTCTTGTCATATGATGTCTGCTCCATTTCACTTTCCACCATAAGCGGAAGCTTCCCAAGGCCCTTACCAGAAAGAGATGCTGATGCCACGCTTCTTGTACAGCCTGCAGAAACGTGACTCAGATAAACCTCTTTTCTCTATGAATTACCCAGCCTCGGGTATTCCTTTATAGCAACACAAATGAACTGAGACAGGTGGCACCCAAGAATTATATGTGGACCTTTCTGGGATTCCTGGAGAGTCAGGGCTGAGCCCTTGGCCAGCAAATCACATGAGGCACAAACTCTGGAGTGAGACAGACCTTGGCTCAATCCCAGATCCACCATATTTACTGGCTGAGTGATCTTTAGCAAGTTGCTAAACTATCTAACCACTATTGTTCATTTTTTCCACAGATGAACAATAGAGATAATAGTTGCAAGTATTCATGGTCTGCTACAAGCGTTAACACAGATGATATATTTTTTTAAATGCATTCAACAGTGGTGTTTAGTTGCTATGATTGTTATTATTATTAGGGCCCGCCTGCCGTGGAATTGCCACAGTTACTGTAGGTGGATTTCTCCCATTGCTTTCCCTATACGGGAAGGAGGTTGCCCAACTTCCATGAAAGTGATTCTCAGTCCCTACATCTCAGCAGCTCCTTCAGATACTGAATTTCTGATGATTCTCAGGACAACACTTCAAGGTTGGAGGTTACAGATTATTATCCCCATGCAAAGGTGGAGGAGATTGCATTTCAGCAATACCAAGAGGTTTTTTAATTTTTTAATTTTAATCAGATTATACATCCATGTTTTTTATTAAAGGAGGGGGAAATTAAGGAGATTGAAAATGAAGTCTTTCTCCTGTCTCTGACTCCCATTGCCTGGTTCTGGTTCCTAGAGGCAGGCACTACTATCAGTGTCTTGTGCTACCATGCAGAGATAGTTTATGCACTGACATGCACACATGTGAATCTCCACATACACAAAACATGCTATGTGACTGTCCTGTTCGTTGCCTTTTCTCAAAGCAACATTTGTTGGATCCCACTTGGGATCTCTACACCTGGATGTGTCCCGTGTCCTGTCTGCATACTGTTCCTTGTGGGGCTCTAAAGCTCTTCTCCTTCTGATATTTAAATTGTTGCTTGACACCACAAACAATGTTGCAATGAATACCCTTATATTTGTTTCTTTGCACCCGTGGGTGTGCATATATTAGGGAAAATCATTGGGGTGGATCTAATGTATCAAAGGCAAACATACCTAAACTTTTGATTGATATTATTACCTCCAAAGAGTGTTAGTATCCATATTCCTACCAATAATATTTAGGTTTCTCACCAATACATAGTGATCAAAATTTTCAACCTTTGTCAAGCTGATAGGAGAAAATATCTCCTTATTGTATGAATGGGTATTTCTTCTATAAATGAGATTCAACATTGTCATTTTAGATCACTAAGACATTCTTATTACTTTTTTGTGAACTATTAGGTAATGTGCACTATCCATTGGGGTTTTTTTCCTGCTAGTTTATAGGAGTTACACATATTTTAAGAAAATTAGCCTTTTTCTAACATAATACAATTTTTTTAGTTTATTTTTCAAATTTACCTACCGAAGTCCGATGTATCCATTTTTATGGCTTATTCTTTTTTGTCTTGCTTTAAAAGATAGTCCACAATTCAAAAGTAGGTTTTTAATTCTTTCTTGGTTTCTTTAAGTACATATATGGTTTTAAATTTTATGTTTACTCTTAGATACATCTGAAATTTATTTTGGAGTCAACTAAGTGACATAGTTGGCTGGTGTCACCAGTCTGTGACATGACTCTGGTTTCACAGAGTGGTGAAAAGTTTGGACTTTAGAGCCTGTGAGAATTAAGTCCAGGTCCTTTGTTTTCTGGCTGTGTGAACTAGAGCAGCTGTTTAACCTCTCTGACTTCAGCTCTCTCATATGCGATATGAAAACAATGAAAATGCTTACTTCATTGAAATCTTCTTTGGGTTTAAATAGTGAAAATGTTGCAGTACAGTGTTCAGTAATTGTCCTATTAACATGAGCTGCTCTCTATGTCATGATGAGTATTACTTCACCAAGCCCACCTGGAATCAGAACCAGATGTTCCCAGCTTCCAGGCTGGTATCCATTTCTCCGCAGCAGCCGCCCCTCTCAGGGGTTGTCTCCTGGGTCCAAGGATGAGTCCTAGAGGGTTAAATCTTTCTGGATTAAATCCCATAAGTGGCTGCAGAGTGTCAAGCTCCACTCAAGACCTTCTTGTTTNCAATTCAAAAGTAGGTTTTAATTCTTTCTTGGTTTCTTTAAGTACATATATGGTTTTAAATTTTATGTTTACTCTTAGATACATCTGAAATTTATTTTGGAGTCAACTAAGTGACATAGTTGGCTGGTGTCACCAGTCTGTGACATGACTCTGGTTTCACAGAGTGGTGAAAAGTTTGGACTTTAGAGCCTGTGAGAATTAAGTCCAGGTCCTTTGTTTTCTGGCTGTGTGAACTAGAGCAGCTATTTAACCTCTCTGACTTCAGCTCTCTCATATGCGATATGAAAACAATGAAAATGCTTACTTCATTGAAATCTTCTTTGGGTTTAAATAGTGAAAATGTTGCAGTACAGTGTTCAGTAATTGTCCTATTAACATGAGCTGCTCTCTATGTCATGATGAGTATTACTTCACCAAGCCCACCTGGAATCAGAACCAGATGTTCCCAGCTTCCAGGCTGGTATCCATTTCTCCGCAGCAGCCGCCCCTCTCAGGGGTTGTCTCCTGGGTCCAAGGATGAGTCCTAGAGGGTTAAATCTTTCTGGATTAAATCCCATAAGTGGCTGCAGAGTGTCAAGCTCCACTCAAGACCTTCTTGTTTACCAAAGCCTTGAGTTTAAAAGGAAGTTCATTGCTGTGTCCACACAGACCATCATCAATTCCCATATTACCAAGGAGCTAAGAATATCTTTGTGGTGAGGAGAGTGGTGAAGATGGGTGGAAGGTCTGGGTGCATTGGTTCACACCACCCGTAATCCCAACACTTTGGGAGCCACAAGCCAGGTGATGGCTTAAGTCCAGGAGTTCAAGACCAGGCTGGGAAACATAGTGAGACCCCATTTCTACAAAAAAATTTTTTTTAAATGAAGAAAGAAGAGATCACTTTTTATTTCAAGGGTGAGCCAAAAAATTATATTATTAACCATATTGGGTTTATCCATTTTCCCCTTTCTTTAGTAGGTTGTTTACAACATAATTATATGTTACATTGAAAATTATACATGGTGTGGAGCTGCTTCAAGTAAAAGTTCAGAATGTGGCTTATCCCAAAGGAAAGCACTTTAAATAGTGTGTATCCTCCAGGCAGTCATCTGTGTACCCACAGATACCACAGACCTTGTGATCACAGGGCATCTATTGGTAAATTCATTTCAGCATTCCTGCTGGCCAACAGAAGTATCTTTGATGCTCCCTTTGAACGGGTTATAACATCCTATTAGTTCCCTTATTAATCAATGAGTAAAATAGAAGTATTCTTTAACTCCTCAGTCAAGCATCCCATCCCTCCCTTTCAGAGTTAATTGCGTGGTTAAATATACAATTTTTGGCACAACAATGGACACAAAACATAAGTGCTCTATTGAATGTAGGGCTCAAAAACACAGTCCTCTTTCTGAATGTGGGAAATAAGACAATTGGACCAGCTAGAGAGACAACATTTCAGACTCCACAGAGGGACCTTCCTAAGGCATTTTCATGGATAATTCTGATCAAAATAATGTTTGTCTTTCCCCTGCCAGCACTGAAAGAGGGATCATTGAGAAATAAGCAAGTCTTTTCTGCAAAGCAGATAGGAAAAGGTCTGGCTGAGGCTTTTATTAGCAGTTTCTAAATGTCACAGCTTCAGCAGACCTTCCTGAGTGCAGTGTGCAGACCACATTTCCATACACTGTGGGAAGGGGGTGGATGTCTGATATGGTTTGGATTTGTGTTCCCACCCAAAACTCATGTCAAAATGTAATTCCCAATGTTGGAGGAGGGGTCTGGTGGGAGGTGATTGGATCATGGGGGCGGACTTCCCACTTGCTGTTCCCATGACAGTGAGTGAGTTCTCACAGGATCTGGTGGTTTAAAACTGTATGGCACCTCCCCTGCTATCTCTTCCTCCATCTTTGGTCATGTAAAATGTGCCTGCTTCCCCTTCCCCTTCTACCACGGTTGTAAGTTTCCTGATGCCTCCCCAGCCATGCTTCCTGTACAGCCTACGAAACCGAAAGTGAGTTAAACCTCTTATTTATAAACTACCCAGTCTCAGGTAGTTATTTATAGCAGTTAGAGAACAGACTAATACAATGTCTTTCAGCAGGTGGCCTGAGGGCAATGGCCCCTGAGATTCCTCTCAGGAGCAGAGGCAGAGAAAGCAGAGGCTCAGGTGGAGGGAGCTGAGAGAGGAGGAGTCCCTTCCTCCCTCAAGGGCTGAGGAAGTGGCCATAGGAACAAGGAAGGTCTTCTCTCTGAAGAAGCCTGAAACAGGTTCACTGACTGTCAGTGCCTGTCAGGCCACAGGATAGGACAGGACAGGATGGGGAGACAGAGCAGAGACCTTGATAGAGCCACAGGAGTCACCAAACCCCAGAGCCTCACTGCTGAGAAGGGACTCAGGGATGATCTGCCTAAGTCCCTGCTTTAACAGAGGAGGGGCTTTCTAGGGGCTAGACTTGTCCTGGGTCACACAGGGCACAGCCACACCTGGAGCCCACTTTCCCCCACAGCCCAGGGCCTCCCCCTGCAGGACACGGTCCATGAGTTCTTCCACCCTCACCTGCCCTCCCTGGAGCTCTGCTGCACTATCGTCTGAGCCCACCAGGACCTGAGCAGCTGCCAGGGTCTCCACCCCAGCTGCCCTCTCCCGAAAACAGGAAGCAGGTACTTTCAGTGGCAGAGCAGAGCAGGGACTTCTGGCTAGCAGAGGTTGAACAGCCAGCCTGGACAGACTCTACTTCCTGGATGAGGGAACCAGGGAGAGAGGAGTCTCAGTCCTCAGGCTGCTAGGGAGGATCTGCCCCACAAGGTGGATGGTGAGCACAGCCAAGAGGAAGATGAGGGAAGACTCAGAGAGGGAAGGAAGGCAGCAGGATCTCTCTGGTCTACAGAGATGCTAATCCTGAAGAAGAGAGAACAAGCCAGGGAGTGGTTGGTCATTTACAAGGTGAAGCTAAACATTCATTTAAATTGTATAAAATTTCAAGCTCTGTAAACAACCTAAAATATCTCTTGTTTGTCTGACATAGCCCCCATCAGCACACTCACAAACCAACAATTCATGTTTGATGCCCAAACTGCACTTCTTGGTGCCATCTCCACTGTCTCACGTCTCTGTCTGGAGCCCCTAATGCAGAGACCCTTTCTCCTCCAGCTCTCTGCTGGCAGACCTGGGGTGGGCATTCAGTAAGTGCTATTATAGTTATGGTCAGGGGGTCCCCACAAGTTGCGTACCACCCTCACCTGAGCTGCCTGTGTCTCTGGGATGTTATCTGTGAGCTGAGCCACCTCAGGCTCCCTCCTTCCCTTCCACACTTCCCCATCCAAACACATGTTCAGGAAGGGTATAAGAGTTTAAGAATTATGATCACAAATTCCTCATCCCCACCTTCATCATCACCGCTTCACCACCCATCCCTCTCCCTGGGTCAAGGGTGAACTGGAACAGGGATAATCCAGAAACCACAGAAAAAGAATGCATCCTAACTCTGGAGCTTCAGGATTCCTAAGAGGACACAGAGCAATTTCACAGTGATGTTCCTTCCACAGACAGCCTCTGACCAAACTTCACTGCAAAGGGGCTTGTCTCGTTCAGTACCACAGAGGTCAGGCCTGATGGAACAACTAATTTCAATTTCATTCCTTCCCAGTGGTTCCCTGAGGGAATCACTTCCTTTGTCTGAACACAGATCTCCTACCCCTAAAATGAGAAATCCTAAGTCCTTTCTTTCTCTCTCTCTCTCTTTACTTCTTCCTTCCCCTTCTTCCATCCTTCATTTCATCCTTCCTTCCTTATTTTTCTTTGTTTAGTAATCCTCCAACACCAGTGCCTATAAAGAAAATTCTACACAGTTAGACATATTTCCAGATAAATTGTAGAAGTGGAGAAAGCCTACATTTTGCTGTTGACAGATCAGGGATCTAACTTCCTGCTATTGCAAAGTTCATTATTCCTTCAAGACCCCCTGTGTTACAAATGCTCTCTAATCCATTAGATTTCATATAATTCCCTGTAAGTTCAGTTAGTGTCTGGGATGTAAAAGCAAAAATTATAGCAAAACTTTCATCAAAATTCATATCACTAGATCTTATTATTTTCTCATTTTAAAAATTAATTTTATTACACATGCAAACATGTAATTACTCATAAAATAACAAATGTCATATACAGCCTAGATTAAGACAGTCTTTCTTTCCATTCACTTTTTGCTTAACTTTCTGTGTTCTCTATTTTCTCCCTCTCCATGTTTTCCTCCCCAATTTTATGCCCTTCTATAGTCCATGTGGGCAATCTACCGATTCCTTCCACATTTTCAGCATAGTCTTAGAAACAGGTTGGTTTATAAACACTTAAATTTTGGTGGCAGCTTCTCCTTTTATAAAGTGAAGATTGTATTGTATTCAGTTTCCTGAATCTTGCTGATGGGAATCTATGCACCTTACTTCATGGAAGTTGAACATTCCTTCCAGATAACTAGAACATTTGTTTGTGTAAGCCTCCATAATATGCTATGGAACAGATACTCCTCAGTTTGTTTAATTGTTCCTGAATTGATGGACCCGTCCCATTTCTTTCCAGGGTTTTTCCTAGAACAGTGCTGTGATAAACATGGTTTCATCTGAGGGTCTGGGCAGCATTTCCGAGTGGAGGAAAGGCAATTCACAGGGATGTGAAGCATGCCCACTGTAGACACATTTTACCCAAATATAAGTTCTTTTTAACTTTTAAAATGAACACTAATGCAAACTACAAAAACAATTTTAAGATTGAGACTTTCAAGGGCCCTCTCCTTTGTGATGATTTGCTTGGAGATCAGCCCTAAGCCCAGGCAGTGGGTGACGATTCTCTCAGTGCAGCCAAGGCAGCCCTGGCTCAGGTTCCCAGCCTACTCACCAACAAAAAGACTTTTCGTTCCTTCCATCTTGGGATTCCAACCAAAGATGTTGCATTTGTAAATCACAACAGAGTAGTTTTCTCTTTTTGTTGCCCAAGGACATCAGAACCTGAACAGCCCACCTGGTGGTCAGGACCCAGCAAGCCCAGCCCCGTCCAATTGCTCTCCCTCCCCAGGGACCCTGCCACTCACTGAGAAGGAGGCTGATAAATGCTTGGAGCCCAGTCACCCAGCAGAAGGACCGGTTCTTGGAGCAGGGTCCCATGGCAGGGTGCCTGCTGGCCTGTTCAGCTGCAGCAGAAACAGAAGAGGAAAAGAGGTAAGAAAAGAGGATGAGCTTGATCAAGGAGCCCTTCACACTCTTCGCCACTTCAAGGGCAGGGCCAGCAAGTTACTACTGGGAGACAGCCTGCCAGTCTAGAGAAAGCCATTTAGCTCTTTCATCCCCTTCCAGTCCCTACAGTACCACACACAGTCAGTAAGAAGTTGCAGAAGAAATAAAGACATAACCTCATTCTCTGATGTTCCTGGCAGTGTATTAGACAGGCCCCCTTCTCTCAGGCACAGCCAGCTTGCTGTTTTCTCACACCCTCCCCTGACACCTGCTTCCATGGGGTCACAGCTCTGCCCCAGGTGGCCCTGGTCACCAGTGCCAGCCTATGGTCAGGCACAGAAGTCACCCTCTTACAGTAGGGCTGGGCTATGCCATTCCTGAACTTGGTGACTTTCCTTTGTCTCTATCACATATAATAAGTTAAATTAAATTCCTTTTTTGATTTTTCAAAAACTTCAACTCTCAGCTGCCTAAGTAAGAAGCTGTAAGCAAAAGAACAAATCTCCTGTGGAGAGTGTTAACTCCCCACATCTCCAACGCAAATATCAGCATTTACTTGTTGCAAGTGGCTATATGGTTTCTCAGCTCCCAGTAGTGGTCATCACCTCTCCACAGGCTCATGACTCATTGCTGCCCTCAAAGCCACTCTCCCATCCCATTGTGTGGTCCCAAGCAAGTAACCTCGAGTACACTCTGCTCTCATCCAGAGCTGCTCTGCAGATTTCCAGGAGAGAGGATGTTCAAGATTGGCTTGATTCTCACTACTCCACCTGGTAGTGGGGAAGTTACTGCAAAAGGCAGTCCATGAGTTCTGGAGTTAGAAACTCCTTCTTATGTGGAATCAAAATCTAGGCAGCTCATCTGCTGGCCACCCTCAGGAAAATGGGGATGAAGCCTCATTTGCACCCCACCCCTGCTGAGACCAGCTCAGTTGGGGAGACCCTAACCCAGTGGTGCTAGAGGAATTAAAGACATACACACAGAAATATCGAGGTGTGAAGTGGGAAATCAGGGGTCTCACAGCCTTCAGAGCTGAGAGCGCCAAACAGAGATTTACCCACATATTTATTAACAGCAAACCAGTCATTAGCATTGTTTCTGTAGATATTAAATTAATTAAAAGTATCCCTTATGGGAAACGAAGAGATGGGCTAAATTAAATGAATAGGTTGGGCTAGTTAACTGAAGCAGGAACACGCCCTTAAGGCACAGATCGCTCATGCTATTGTTTGTGGTTTAAGAATGCCTTTAAGTGGTTTTCCACCCTGGGTGGGCCAGGTGTTCCTTGCCCTCATTCCTGTAAACCCACAACCTTCCAGCTTGGGTCTTAGGGCCATTATGGACATGTCACAGTGCTGCAAAGATTTTGTTTATGGCCAGTTTTGGGGCCAGTTTATGGCCAGATTTTTGGGGGCTTGCTCCCAACACACTCCCATGCCTACAGCTCTCCAAAATGAACTTATTTGAGAAGTGCTGGGCTATGAACACTATTTGTAAGGAAGGGGAATGCAAAAGACGAACCTGCAGAGAGGAAACCAGCCCTGTGGCTGGAAGCCAGGAACCCTGGAGAGAGTCAGCAAATGAATATTTTAAAAATCCAGACCCATTTTACCATATACATGTAAGGGCCTAGTATCTAGAAAATATGAAGGACATTTATATGTCAACAGTAAAGAGACAAATAATTTAATTTGATGAAAAAGGATTTGAATAGGCATCAAAGGACTTATACAAATGGCCAATAAAATAATAAAAAGATATGCCACAGCATTAGTCATTAGAGATAAACTAGTTAGTAGCAAAATTTCTAGAAAGACATGAACTATGAAAACTGACTCAAGAAGAAATAGAAAATTTAGGTAAACCTATAACAATTAAGATAATGAATTAGTAAGGAAAACACTCCCACAAAGTAAAAACAGAATGGCTTCACTGTGGTACTACACCAAATGTCTAATTAAAAATTAAGACCAATCCTTCAGAAATTCTTCCAGGAAATAGAATAGAAAGTGATATCTGCAACTCATTCTATAAAGCTAGAATTATACTGATACCAAAACCAAAGATATAAAAAGTAAATGATAGACCAATATTTCTTATGACTACACATGCAAAACCCCTCAACAAAATACTAGCAAACTGAATTCACCAACATATAAAAAGGATTATACAACACAACCAAGTGGGATTTATTCTAAGCATACAGAATTATTCCACATGCAAAATCAGTCAATTTAATACAAGATATGAATAGATAAAAGGGAGAAGGAAATACGTGATTACTGCAGTCAAGGCAAAAAGGTATTTGACAAAACTAAACACATTTTAATAAAGAAAACAACCGAGTAAGTAAGAAGTGAGAAGAATTTCTTCAACGTGATAAAGGACATTTATGTAAAATGTGCAGCTAACGTAATACATAATGATTAACAATAGAAAACTTTCCCCTAAATTCAAAATAAGACAAGGGTGTGTGCTTGTAACATTTGTATTCAAAATTGTACTGTAGGTTCTAGCCAGAACAGTTAAGTAAGAAAAACAGTTAGAAGGTGCCCAGATTTGAAAGGAAGAATTAAAACTATCTCTAATTAAAATGACATGATCTCATATACAGAAAATTCAAAAGAATTTACAAGAAACTACTAGAGCTCAGACACAAGTTCATCATGGTTAAAAAATGCAAGATAAATGTAAAAAATACCTCTGTAGTTTTATATACTGACAATCAGCAATCAAAAATGAATTAAGAAATAATTCCATTACAATAGAATCAAAAAGTGCTTAGGAATAAATTAACAAGAGAAGTGCAAGACAAGTGAACCAAAAAATGCAGAATATTGTTGAAAAAAATTAAAGTGGACTTAAATAAATGGAAAAACATGCTACACTTATGAATGACAAGATTTAATATTGTTAATATGGCAATATTTCCTAAAATCATCTACAAAATCAATGCAATCCCTACCAAAGTCCAGCTGGATTTTTTGCAGGAATTGACAAACTAGTCTGAAAATTACTATGGTAGTGCCAAAGGAATAGTCAAAAATTTTGAAAAATAGAAACATATATGGAAGACTCACACTTCACAGTTTGAAAACTTACTACAACACTGAAGTAATCAAGACAATGTAGTACTGACATAATGATAGACACCTGGAATAAAATAGAAAGTGTGGTAATACACCCATACATCAATAATCAATTGATTCTCAACAAGGATGCTAAGACAATTTAATGGAGAAAAGAATAGTGTTGAATAGTGTTGTCAAAGAATGGTGCTGAGAAAACTGAAGATATACATTTGAAAGAATGAAGTTAAGCCTTTAGCTCAGACCATTGTCAAAAATTAACTCAAAATGCATTAAAGACTTAGTTATAAGAGCTAAAACTAAGAGCTACTTCTTCAAGGTAAGTAAAAATATTCATTTATTAGACAACAGTCTCTGAGGTAAAACACCAAAAACACAAATAAAGGAAAAAAACAGATAAGTTAAACTTCAATGAAATGAAAAATTTTAGTACATCAAAGAACACCATCAAGAAAATGAATGATGACCCAGAGAAAGGGACAAAATATTTGCCCATTTTACCATATACATGTAAGGGCCTAGTATCTAGAAAACATAAAGGACATTTATACCTCAACAATAAAAAGACAATTTCTTTCATGACAAAGGATTTGAGTAGACATCAAAGGACTTATACAAATGGCTAATAAAATAATAAAAAGATATGCCACAGTATTAGTCATTAGAGAAAAAATCAATCCAAAATAAGATACCACTTCATTTCCACTAGGATGATTATAATAAAAAACACTGGACAATAATAAGAGGAAAAAATAAAGCCATCATTTATTGCTGGAGGGAATATAAAATAATTCAGCCACATTGGAAAACAGTTTGGAAGTTTCTCAAAATAGTAGTATTAGAGGTACCATGTGGTCCAGAAATTCCACACCAAGTTAAACAGCCAACAAAATTGTAAACATGCTCATAGAAACACATGGCATTATTTATAACAGTCAAGAAGAGAGAACAACCGAAATGTTCATCAACTGACAAATGGATAAACGAAACATGGTATAACCATACAATTGAATACTGATCTTTCTTATTTTTTTATTTTCTTTGGGTTGGATTTGCTGTTCTTTTTCTAGTTGCTTAAGTCTCAAAGTTAGGTTACTGATTTGAGATCTTTCTATTTTAATTTAGGCATTTTATCTATAAATTTGCCTCTGTTTAATACTTTCAACATATCACATTAAGTTTTGGTGTGTTGTGTTTTTAGGATTTTTTATCTTAAAGTATTTTCTAATTCCACTGTGATGTCATCTTTGACAGTTTGGTTGTTGAAGAGTGCATTTTTATATTTCCCAGATTTGTGATTTTTCCAAATTTCTTGCTGCTGTTGATCTCTAATTTCATTCTGTTGGCTTTGGAAAACATACTTTGTATAACTTCATGCTTATTAAGTTAATTGAAGCTTGTCTTATGACCTAATATATTGTCTTTTCCAAAGTATATTTCATAAACACTTGAGAAGAGTTTGTAATCTGCTCAGTAGTTAGAAGAAGTTCAATAGATGTGTGTTAGGTCTAATTGTTTTTTGGTATTCTATTGTCTTCTATTCACTTGGTGAACAACTGTCTAGATGTTCTGTCCATTATTGAAATTGTAATATTAAAGTCAAATATTATTGAATTGTCTATTTGTACTTTCAATTATGTCCATTTTTGCCTCATAACTATAGGGCTCTGTCATTACATGCATATATGTCTATAATTATTACAGCTTCTTAATGAATTGACTATTATTATTACTATTTTTTTATGAGAGGAAATCTCACTCTGTTGCACAGGCTGGAGTGCAGTGGCATGATCTCGACTCACTGCAACCTGCACCTCCTGGGTTCAACCATTTCTCCTGCCTCAGCTCCTGAGTAGCTGGAACTACAGGCATGCGTCCACTATGCCCAGCTACTTTTTGTATATTTAGTAGAAACAGGGTTTCACTCTGTTGGCCAGGCTGATCTCGAACTCCTGACCTCATGATCTGCCCTCCTTGGCCTCCCAAAGTGCTAGGACTACAGGCGTGAGCTACCACATTTGGCCTGACCCTATTATTATTATACAATACACATCTTTGTCTCTAATAACAATTTTATCACATCTTTTCTTGCATAATATTATTAAAGCCACTCCAGCGGTCTTGATTAATGCTTTATGGCATATCTTTTTCCATCCTCTTATTTCCATCTATCTGTATCTCAGTAGGCATCAAATAAAATGATCTTTTTATCTATTCTAACAGCCTATCAGCCTTTATTGGAATGTTTAATTCATTTACCTTTTACATAACTATTGATAAGATTTATAGCCACCATTTTCCTGTTATCTGTATATCTTATGTATTCTTTCTTTCTTTATTCCTCCATTGCTACCTTCTTTGTGTTCAACAATTATTTTCCATGTTACCATTTTAATCTCCTTGTCTTTTTCTATATTCTGCAGTTATTTTCTACAAGGTTGTCATGATGATTCAATTGACATATTAATTTACAAACGTATAGATTGGACTAATTCCAACTTAATATAAACATTGGTAGTATTGTAGCATATAACATTTACAGAAGGATTTAATTAAGTGTGCTGAATTTAAGAACAATGTATCAAAATACATAATATAGTACTTACAACCAAATAGAAATGTAATTGAAGGAAAAATACATGTAATTCACAAGAATAGAATGGTTTCTTTCTAAATATCATAAAAGTCAACCTTAACTGAAACCTGTCTCCCACTGTGCCTCCCCTGAACCACTCTAGAGGTTGGCAATCATTTAATCACACTGACATATTTTAGGATAGACAAGTGTTCAAGCCTTCTTTACTTCTCTCTTGTATCCATGTAACAATTTATCCATAAAATGTTCAATACCCAGTCCTTTGAGAACATATCTGACTATTATCACACTCTACGCCTCTTCATTACGGTCATCTGTCTATCAACCTCCTGATCACTTCTCATCTAAGACAAGCTGAGGGCCAGGTGTGGTGGCTCATGCCTGTAATCCCAAAACTTTGAGAGGTTAAGTAAGGTAGGAGAATTGCTTGAGCCCAGAAGTTTGAGACCAGCCTGGGAAACATGGTGAAACCTTGTCTCTACAAACAGACAAACAAAACAAAGAAAAAAAGCAAAAATTATCCAGGCAAGAGTCTCTGCCTGGTAATTCAGAGAACACTTCTAGATGTTATCCAATATCACCAAGGCAGTACTTTTACAAACTACAGGGTTACTAAGCTTGGGGTGCCCCTTAATATAGATACAGTTGCAGTAACCAAAAATCTAGATTGCAACACCCATGTCGTCTTGAATACCTGAAAATCCTTCCCAAGAAGAATGGGTATAAACAAGCCCGGACTGTAAAGACCACAATAAATACCTAACTCTACAATGCCTAAACACTGATGAACATACAGAAGCATTAAGACCATTCAGGAAAACATGACCTCAGCAAATGAACTAGATAATGCACCAAGGGCAAATCCCAGAGAAACAGATATGTGACCTGACAGAGAATTCAAAATAGTTAATTTGAGGAAACTGAAAGAAATTCAAGATAACACAGAAGGAATTCACATTCCTATAAGAAAAATTTAACAAAGAGATTGAAATAATTATAAAGAATCAAGCATAAATTCTAGAGGTGAAAAATGTAATTGGCATACTGAAGAATGCATCAAAGACTTCTAATAGCAGAACTGATTAAACAAAAGACAGAATTAGTGAGCTCAATGACAGGCTATTTAAAAACACACAGTCACAGGAGACAAAAGAAAAAAAAATAAAAAAGAATGAAGCACATCTACATGATCAAGAAAGCAGCCTAAAAAGGGCAAATCTAAGAGTTATTGGCCTTAAAAAGGAGGTAGAGACAGAGATAGGGGTATAAAGTTTGTTCAAAGGGATAATAACAGAGAATGTCTCAAACCTAGAAAAAGATATCAATATTCAAGTACAAGAAAGTTAAAGAACACCAAGCAGATTTTACACAAAAAAGAAGTCTTTTAAAAAGAACTCCTTGAAACATGAAGAAGATATAAAGATTTTCCCAGAGGAACAAAAGCTGAAGGATTTCATCAACACCAGACCAGTCTTACAAGAAACGCTAAAGGGAATTCTTCAATCTGACAAAAAAAGGACATTAGTGAGCAATGAGAAATCATCTACAGGTACAAAACTCATGATGGAAGTAAGTACAAAGAAAAACACAGAATATTCTAACACTATACCTGTGCTATGTAAACTACTCGTATCTCAAGTTAAAAGACAAAAATAACTGATCAGAAATAATAACTATAACATTTCAAGTTATAGTTATAACTATAGATATAAATAGAAACAATAAGATATAAGATATAAATAGAAACAATAAGATATAAATAGAAACAACAAAAGATAAGATATAAATAGAAGCAACAAAAGTTAAAAGCAAGGAGATGAAGTTAAAATGTAGAGTTTTATTAGTTTTCTTTTGCTTGTTTTTTGTTTATGTAATTAAAGTTGTCATCAGTTTAAAATAATGGTTTATAAAATATTATTTTCAGGCCTCATAGTACCTTAAATCTAAAACAAAAAAAGCAAGAAACTAAAGTATACCACTAGAGAAAATCACTTTTGCTAAAAGAAGGAGATAAGAGAGAAAAGAATAAGAAGACTAGAAAACAAATAACAAAAAGGAAGCAGTAAGCCCTTATCAAATAATGGCATTGAATGTAAATAAACTCTCCAATCAAAAGACATAGAGTGACTGAATGCGTATTAAAAAAACTCCAATGATCTGTTGCCTACAAGAAAAATGCTTCAGTTATAAAGACACGCAGACTGAAAATAAAGAGATGGGCCACGTGCTATGGTGGCTCACACCTGTAATTTCAGCACTTTGGAAGGAAAAGACAGACAGATAACTTGAGGCCAGGAGTTGGAGACCACCCTGGCCAACATGGAAAAACCCCATCTCTATCAAAAATATAAAAATTAGCCAGGAGTGGTGGTACATGCCTGTAATTCCAGCTACTGTGGAGGGTGAGGCATGAGAACTGATTGAACCCGGGAGGTAGAGGTTACAATGAGCTGAGATCCTGTGACTGCACTCCAGCTTGGGACAGAGAGAGACAAACTGTGTTTAAAAAAAAAAAAAGAAAAGAAAAGAAAGATGAAGAGGGCCACTATATAATGATAAAGGAGTCAATTCAAAAAAGAGCACATAACAATTGTAAATACATATACACCCAACACTAGAGCACCCCAGATATAGAAAGCAAATATATTACAGTTAAAGAGAGAGAAAGACTCCAGTCCATGGGAGGTGTTTTTTAATGTTCTCCACTCCCTCTCATCACACTATAATGCAAGGTGCCATGTTTCCTTTCTGTATAATATGGACTTGGACAAAAAACGATGGAAAATTCTTCTCCCATAGGGAATAGAAGCAGAAGCGTTATCATCTATACTATCTAGTAATAAATGTGTGCATTATTTCATAGGTAAAGTTCAAGCATTTTCAACCGATTTACTCAGGATTAAGAAAAATTACCGAAATACACACCTTTTGTTATCACTTTTTCAGTTCTTTTTCCCTCCATCTCTGGTCCTCCCTAGTGAGGTAGGAAAGTCTCACTGATACAGTTTTGCTCTGTGTCCCTACGCAAAATCTATCTTGAATTATAATCCCCATAATCTTCGTGCATTAAGGGTGGGACTAGGTGGAGGTAACTGAATCATAGATGCAGTTTCCTCCATGTTTTTCTTGTCACAGTAAGTGAGTCTCATGAGATCTGATGGTTTTATAAGCATCTGGCATTTCCCCTGCTTGTACTCACTCCACCCTGCCACCCTGTGAAGAAGGTGTCTGCTCCTCCTTTGATTTCTGCCATGATTGTAAGTTTCCTGAGGCCTCCTCAGCAATGGGGAGTTGTAAGTCAATTAAACCTATTTCCTTTATAAATTACCCAGTGTCGGGTATTTCTTTATGGCAGTGTGAGGACAGACTCACCAGAGTTCCAAGGAGGAGGCTCCAGGAGCTGAAAGTCTGGCTAGGCAGCTCCCTCAGAGAAGGAATTAGAGGAAGGTGGACTAGGTCACCAAGCCCAGAGAACATCACAGACAGGAGGGTGGTCCTGTATCAGGCAGAACTCAGGTTGTAGAAGAAGGCAAATATGAAAGTGACAGCTAACAGGGGAAGCCCGTGTGTGGCCAGGGAGAGCTGATGCCTCGCTGAGATAGACTCAGACTTGCAGTGAAGTCAATGACTGAGCACCTTCTTGAATGCGTGGGTTTTTTTCTGAAAACCAGGGCAGAACAGAGCCAAGACAGCAGGTGTAGGTGCAGGTGGGAACCGTTAGCATGGGAGGGAAAGGAAGTGGATGACAATAAGACAGTAAAGATGGACATTTACAGAAGGATGGTGGACTTCATTGTGTAAAACTCTGGAGAAGGGTGAAACAAAGCTCAAGTGTATTTCTGAAGACAAAATGGCAGATGTCCTGAATGGCCTCATGCAACATCCATTACACTCCTGATCTAGGATGCTGTATTAGTCCATTCTCACACTGTTACAAAGAAATACTTGAGACTGGGTAATTAATAAGGCAAGGAGGCATAATTAGCTCACAGTTTCACAGACTCTACAGAAGCATGGCTGGGGAGACCTCAGGAAACTTACAGTCAACACAGAAGGTTAAGGGGAAGCAGGCACATCTTACATGGCCAATGCAAAAGGAACAGGAAAGGTGGGAAGGTGCTACAAACTTTTTAAAAATCAGATCTCACAATAACTCACTGACAATACCCAGAACAGCACTGTTGGGAAAATCTGGCCCCAGGATCCAATTGCCTCCCAACAGGCCCCACTGCCAACACTGAAGATTACAATTTGACATGAGATTTGGGTGAAGACTCAGACTCAAACCATGTCAGATGCCATCCTGTACTATAGGGGATAAAAATCTCAAAACTACATTTTCCAGATGTATTTCAGCTGAGTCTTTTTGCATATCTGGGACTTTCATTGAAACTGAGTAACACTGGGGTTGAGGCAAGGTGCAGGATACGTCTTTTGGGTCATGGAATGCTGGGAGTAATGGCATGGTCAGGACCGGTGACTACTGACCTTGCAGTTTCCTGTCTTTGGCACAGGTGGCAGCTCTCTCCACAGCCAAATTCTGCAGTGTGGCTCTGAAAGGCATATCTGGAATCTCTGGCTTGAGTTTGTGTTTTCAGCCCTACCACATGTTCTGTGATGAACATTATGTTATGGCAAGTTTACCCGCAAAGACCCAGGGAGCTGAGAGGTTGCAGAAAGAGGCTAACAAATCTGGTTTCAACAACAACAACAACAACAAAACATTTAATAGGGAGTTACAAACAGAAGTGACATCTCAGGCAGCTGCAAGATGGTGGGTTCCTGTGACTGCTGCACCCGCTTTCCAGTAAGGTACTTTCTACAGAAAGCTTTTTGGTAAGATAGACATCTTCATGAGGGGTTATTTATTCTCTAGACATTGTTTATTTATGAGGGGTTGTTTCTGCCATGGACAGTGTGTAAAGAACTGCTGCAGATGCAGGAGTCAAACATCAATCATCCTAAAGGTTTTGCTTCAAGATGGCATCATTCTTGCCATGTAACAGGCTAGTTTTCTACAACAAAAAAACCTAAAATATATCCTTTAGTACACCTTTTTGTTTGTAGAGTAGCTATAATGTGGTTGTCCTAACAAAAAACTTTCACTAATGCAAAGTGATATAAAATTAGTTACTGGCAATAGACTGTAAAGGAAAATGTAATATGAAATTCTCTATCTGATCTGAGTGGATTAGAAGAATCTTATATTTTTATTTAATTAATTTGAAAGTTATATTGTACAATGAAAGGAATCTGATGCAGTTACAAATATAACTATTACATTATGAGACAGTGGTTTATAGCACTCAATTGAAAACATTTACTTAAACGATCACCAGTTGTCACCTGGAACGAAATGCCTGTTAAAGACAAGATGCTGCCAGATTGAAGTGGTTACTGTGATTAAAAATTATGGGGAGAAGGCATAGTGAATATGAGATATACAGGGTAACCTGGATTCTTCTAATTCTGCTGAAGACAAGTTCAAGGTTAAAAATTTTCAGTTTAAGAAATGTTTTAAAAATCGGAAACTTTCTATACTCATCATAAAATAATTTCTTATTTCCTATAGTCAAAAATTAGATAGTATGGTCCTGTAGGTGGTTGGATTTCAAAGTAGGTTGAATTCTCAGCCTGCTGAATTTTATGGTGTTAAAAGGCAGCACATTGATTAGGAAAAAAATAGGACCCTGGGGCCAGCAAAAATGGTCAAATAGAAACAGCTCTGCTCTGCAGCTCCCACTGAGAATGATGAAAATGGTGAGTGAATTCTGCATCTCAATTGAGGTCCCAAGGTTCTTTCACTGGGAATGACTAGGCAGTCAGTATAGCCCACGAAGAGTGAGAAACTCAGGGTGGAGCAACGGCCAGCCTGGGAGCTGCAATGGGAGAAAGGGAGCTCCCTCCCCCAGCCAAGAGAGGTGGGGAGGGATTGTACTACACCTCCCTGAAAGCCATGCTTTTCCCATGGATCCTTGCAAGGGCATCAGGAGGTCCCCTCATGTGTCCACTCCACTAGGGCCTTGGGCACCAAGCACAGCTATGCAGATTCGCAGTGGCTGCTCAGATAGGTGGCCACTCAAGCCAGCACTGAGACACAGGAGTATTTGTGTACTCCAGCTCTGGGAACTCTGATGAGGCAGGAAATCCATTCACTCCCATTGGAATGGAGAAAAATTTACCAAGCAAATGCAAAACAGAAAAAAGCAGGGATTGCAATCCTGGTTTCTAACAAAACAGACTTTAAATCAACAAAGATCAAAAAAGACAAAGAAGGACATGACATAATGATAAAGGGGTTAATTCAACAAGAAGAGCTAACTATCCTAAATATATATGAACCCAATACATGAGCACCCAGATTCATAAAACAGGTTCTTAGAGGCCTACAAAGAGACTTAGACTCCCACACAATAATAGTGAGAGATTTTAACATCCCACTGTCAAAATTAGATCATTGAGAAGGAAGATTAACAAAGATATTCAGGACTTAAGCTCAGCTCTGGATCAAGTGGACCTGATAGATATCTGTAGAACTCTCCACCCCAAAACAACAGAATATACATTCTTCTCAGCACCACATAGCACTTATTCTAAAATTGATCACATATTTGGAAATAAACCACTCACAGCACAATCAAATTAGAACTCAAGATTAAGAAACTCACTCAAAACTGCACAACTACATGGAAATTGAAGAACCTACTCCCAGATAATTCCTGCGTAAATAATAAAATTAATAAAATCAAGTTCTTTAAAACCAGTAAGAACAATGAGACAACATACCAGAATCTCTGGGATGCAGCTAAAGCAGTGTTAAGAGGGAAATTTATAACATTAAATGCCCATATCAAAAAGCTGGAAAGATCTCAAAGCAACATCCTAACAAAACAAACAATAAGGAAAGGATTCCCTATTTAATAAATGGTGCTGGGAGAACAGGCTAGGAGTTTGCAGAAAATTGAAACTGGACCCCTTCCTTACACCTTATACAAAAATTAACTCAAGATAGATAAACGACTTAAGTGTAAAACCCAAAAGTATAAAAACCCTAGAAGAAAATCTAGACAATACCATTCAGGACATAGGCATTGGCAAAGATTTTATGACAAAATCGCCAAAGGCAATTGCAACAAAAGCAAAAATTGACAAATGGGATCTAACTAAACTAAAGGGCTTCTGCACAACAAAAGAAACTATTATTAGAGTGAAGAGGCAACCTACAGAGTGGGAGAAAGTTTTTGCAATCTATCCATCTGACAAAGGTCTTATATTCAGAATCTACAAGGAACTTAAACAAATTTACAAGAAAAAAAAAACTCCATTGAAAAGTGGACAAAAGATATGAACAGACAATTCTCAAAAGAAGGCATTCATGCAGCCAACAAACACGTAAAAGAAAGCTCAATAACACTTATCATTACAGAAATGCAAATCAAAACCACAATGAGATACCACCTCATGCCAATCAGAATGCCAATTATTAAAAAGTCAAGAAACAACAGATCCTGGCGAGGTCATGGAGAAATAGGAAGGCTTTTACACTGTTGGTGGGAATGTATATTAGTTCAACCATTGTGGAAGATGGTGTGGTAATTTCTCAAAGACCTAGAACCAGAAATACCATTTGACCCAGCAGTCCCATTACTGGGAACATACCCAAAGGATTATAAATCATTCTATTACAAAGATAAATGCATGTGTATGTTCATTGCAGCACTATTAACAATAGCAAAGACATGGAATCAACTCAAATGCCCATCAACAATAGACTCGATAAAGAAAATGTGGTACACATCCACCATGGAATACTATGCAGTCATAAAAAGGAATGAGATTGTGTCCTTTGCAGGGACATGGATGGAGCTGGAAGCCAGTATCCTCAGCAAACTAACACAGAAACGGAAAACCAAACACTGCATGTTCTCACTTATAACTAGGAGTTGAACAATGAGAACACAAGGACACAGGGAGGGGAAGAATACAAACTGGAGCCTGTTGGGGGGTGGGATGGAGGAAGGGAGAGCATTAGGAAAAATAGCTAATGCATGCAGGGCTTGATACCTAGGTGATGAGATGATGGGGTGGAAACCACCATAGCACACGTTCACCTATGTAACTAACCTGTACATCCTGCACATGTGCCCTGGAACTTAAAATAATTTTTTTAAAAACAAGAAAGTGTATACCTATTCTTATTTTATCAAAAGCTTTATCAAAAATAAAATGTCAAATATTATCATCACCCTTTCTGCATTTGTGAATATATCATATGATTTTGCTCTATTTTATGTGTATTAGTAAGAGATTAATAGATTTCCTACTATCAAACCATTCCTACATTATTGGGATAAACCTCAGTTAGTGTATTATTCTTTTAATGTGCTATTGTTGGACCATATTTTATTTGTGATTTTTGCATCAGTATTCATAAATGACATTCTCCTGTAGTTTTTATGTTTTACTTTGTCAGTTTTGTGTTTGTGTTATGCTTATTAAGGATTTATTTATTAAGGATGTATTTTATCTTTACTTCTTTTAATAATTCAATAAAATATTTTATAGTAAAACATTCTTTTAAAAAATAGTTTTATTACTAAGAGTTTATTTAAATTATTTTTATTACAATGTTACTTAAAGACAAACACAAAACTATGTATAATGTCTTGTGCTTATAACTTTTATGTTATAAACCAAAATGTATGTAATGTAAATAAAACAAAACAGTAAAACAAGGAAACAATGGTTATTAAACTAACATTCAAACCTACAAACACAAGCTAATGCGATGGGTGTTTTTGTTTTGTTGAAAATAAATAACTGATGTTAGGGTTAAGAGGAAAAATAGGCTTTGCATCAGGTTCTATAACTTTTTTAAAAAAGTTTAATACAAAGAATGGAAATTCATATATATTTATTGTATAATACTTGATTAATTCAAAGTCTTTGTTTACTAGTTCAAGATAGTTAACCTTATTCTTAACCAAAAGGCTGCCAGGTAACAACAAATAGATCTGTAAAATTGTTTTCTTCACCTGATAAAAATTAACATTTCAGCATTATTGAAATTTCTACTAAATACATATTATCTACTTATTATTAGGATAATAGAACAAAATATGTTATACCCTGGGTGTTTGCTACCATAGTGAGCATTTACTGCAGTATTGCTAATGAACTATTGCAAGCAGGTACAACAAAAATAGAATCCCACACCTCTGCTTGAAAGTCAGGTATGTCCCTGACAGCTGTGGAACAAGGACTTTTGGGTTTGACAGGCCTGTTTTAGAGGCGCTATGGGACAGAAGTGAGCCAATTTGCCAGGTGCCAATTTAGTGAATGATCAAGTCATCCATATTATCAAAGTCATCCATTTATCAAAAACTTCTTTCTTTTAACTATGGATAAGGCTTAAAGCATATTGTACAGGATGGTTTAAACAGCTTTTAAAGATTTCTGTGCTAACAGAGTCTGTGTTAACAGGTTCTGTTTTAACAGAACCGTTTTAGTTAACAAGTTTTCATTATTTTTTAAACCTTAAGAGGTTTTCATTATTTCTTCCTAGGAATGCCTTAAGAATGTTTAAGTTTCTCTACGCAAGTCCCTGCTAAGAGAAAGAAAGATAAGTCAGTTCATAAGCATCTAGGATTGCTGATTCCTAAAAGTGGGGGATTGAGGGGCAGAGAGAGGAGGAGACTGACGAGGAGAGGAGAGGCAAATGACTTCCAGGGAAGAAATCTGAAGCCAGAACCTTTTCTTCCCAAAGGTCTTATAACCTATCTGATTCAAATCATTCCAAACTTTATCAAAAATTGATAGAAATACATATTTTATAAATTTAGCCAATTCAGCAAATTGGTCATTCAGTGATTTGCTCACTCATGAAATGGATTATCTGGTAAACCATCTTTCAGCAAATTGGTTTTAGATGAGTTGACCTTTGGCCAAATTGATGTGAGCCTTACAGCTTAATTCATAAGAAATTTGACTTTGGGGCCAAGCTGTCTGTGTTACAATCCTAACTCCACTTTCTGGCTGTGCAGGATTTTGAACAGGGACTTAGCCTCCCAGTGGTTTTATCCATGAAAATGGGAGTAATACATACAATGTGTAATAATTACATCTGTGTAATTGGGGCATCCATCTCTTGTACACTGTTGGTGGAAATGTCAATTAGTACAGCCACTATGGAGAACAGCATGGAGGTTCCTCAGAAAAATGAAAAACAGAACTACCATATGATCCAGCAATCCCACTGCTGGGTACATATCCAGACTTAATGAAATCAGTATGTTGAGAGATATCTGCACTTCCATGTTTACGACAGCGCTATTCACAACAGCCAGGATTCAGAATCAACCCTTCATTCTGACATTTAGGGGATCCCCAGCATAATGGCCAGCTCCCTGCCCCGCCCCCTAAAGTGGAGCCTGCAGAACAACCTGGGTTTATTTAGATATAAGAGGATGACCAAAGATCACCAGACAGGTGAGAAAAGCTGGCAGAGTCAGGAACAATTCCACTTCCAGAGCTGAGTGGAAGCAGTGTGGGGGTAATGAGCATGAGTTAAGTGCCCCTGGAATAGCAGAAGGGCACTGGATGCTATTTCAAATGGAAAACTCCTGAAATACCCTTAAAAGCATTACCTAGAAACAGAGAAATGGCCATAGAAAAACTAAAGGCAGAAATAATAACAGAAGTAGGTGCCTCTGGGGAGAGAAACTGGGACCAGCAGGGGACTGGGAATTTTCAGTATGTTTTTATAAACCACATACATATATGACTTTGAGATATATATATGTAATATATTTAATATCTCTGATTATATATGTATACATTTAAAAAGAAGAAATCAAACTGTAAGGCAGCACTTGTCAAATTTGAATGTGTATATAATTCACTTGGCAATTTTCTAAAAAAGTGCATTCTGATTTCCTCAGTCTGGAGTGGGGCTGAGACTCTGCATTTATTACAAGATCCCGGATGACGCGGATGCCACTGGTCTAAGGACCACACTCTGAGTACCTAGGCTGTAAATGATGCTAAATACCAGGCTGAGACATCTAAAATACATTCCGTGGATAAGTGGAAATCGCTGATGTTGTTTGAACAGGGGTGAGGCAGGGTCAGAGGATGCTTTAGGTGGCTTGATCAGTGCAGCCTGACTTTTGGGGAGATAATTGAGCCATAGGGCCAGACAGGAGATGCTGTAACAATCCAGGCAAGAGATGAGGGACTTAGTGAGGGCAGTGATGGAGGCAGAGGTGATGGGATAAAGAAGGAGACATTGCTGCAGCAAGATCACCCGTCAGAGGATTGGTTACGAGGGTAAAGGCAAGAAGGACATCCAGCTATCAAGAGGGGACGGTGCTGAGCCTTTAGAGACCCTATCAAGATGGGAAGGTGCTGGGCCTTTAGAGACTCTAGGGAGAAAGGGGATGGTTAGTCTAAGGGGGCTGAGTGTGAGGGGCCTTTGAGGCCATCAATAGTTGGTAACACAACATGAGAGTTCAGAAGAAGTGGAAATTAGTGGAGAAGTGACCCAAAGGCAGGAACTGTTCATCATAAACAAACAAACACTGAAGAAAGTCCCCTGTTAGGAGCACACCCAGGGCCTGCGTCTGTCATGGGCTCCAGCTGTGAGGTCACACTGAGGCCATTTGGGCCACCTCTTTCCTCCCCCACCCCATGCTCTCTGTGTCCATTCTCCAATCCTAATATGACATTTCTAAGCCCACAGCCTAAGACTGACCAGAAGAGCCAGGACTGGTCCCTGCAGAGAAGGGCTCCAGGACCTTGGAACAAACCTCATTCTCAAGGAGGGGGTGATCTTCCTCTGTGGCTGGGGCTCAGAGCTGCACCTTACATACACCAACCACCACAAGGGATCGGGATGAGGCTGAACAGCAGGAGAGATGGGAACATTCCATCAGGTGACCTTCATCTCAACTCAACAATAATGACTGAGCAGAGATAAAATGTTCCATATGGGCATGATCTCAGGAGATGCACAGAGGAACCCATGGATGGATCACACTTTGTTATACTTTTCGTATCTTTTTCTTGTAAGGTTTAAAAACCATTTGTAATATTATCTGCTAGTATATTGTAGTTATTTGATATAATATCAAAAGAGAAAGCCTCACTGTTTTGTATGAGACAATTGGAGACTTTCTCCACTTTGTGAGGCTGGGCAGCCTGAGACTAACTATTCTGATGGGGAGGGGATCTCAAAGGTCGGTGATGGAAGGTCCTGTGCTCAGATCACTGAACTGGGCCCCTGAGCCCATGGTAATGAGATGGATTCCTGGCCTGAACTAAGTTCCATGGGATAAGAACGGGGAGAGCCTGACCCGTGTACACATTGGGGCACGTCACCTGTGAGGGGTATAGAGGTATCATTATGATCAACTTCTCGTTTTACAGATGAGGAGACTGAGGTTCCAAAGAGATGAACTGGTGAACCCAAGGTGCAGAAAGCCAGTAACTAACACAGCCAGGCCTAGGACCAGGTCCCTGGCCTCCTAAACCAATGGTCTTTCCAAATTCAAGTCCCTTCTCAGTGAAGTGAGTCTCCCACACTAGGATGGCTTCAGACCTTGAGAAGCCACACCAAGGGAGAGAGAGACCAGGCCTGTCCCAGGCAGCATCTCACCTCCCTCACACCGCCCGCAGGCAGAGGGACCGAGGCCTGTGGCTGCAATTCCAGAGCCTCTGGGCACTAAGGCGGCCCTGGACCCACTGCAGCCACCTCCCTCTGCACGCTGTGAGTTACAAACAGGCCTGCACTGCCTCGCGCCCAGCACAGCCCTGCACAGGTGCTGGCCTGAGAAATTTCAGCTGTTTTCGCAGCCTGGGAGACAAGGCTCAGACCTGTGCTGGGGCCCAGCTCCCACCCAGGGCTCCTGCCCTGCCTCAGTGTGTTGGTGACATTCACACCCAACCACAGCAGAAGACAGGCTCCTTTCTTTATCACCAGATAGAAGCCTTCCTTTATCCTGACAATTAACTCTCAGTTCCTGGTTCCTCATTTCCCAGCATCGGTCTTGTACAGCAGGAGAGGACAGACCACATTATCCAACACAACCTTCAACCCACCAGAGACTCAGGACTTAGGTACTCCACCCACCTAGGGATGCATGTGGTCTTAGGAGATTCCACCTGCTGCCCCCGCAATGTGCCCACAGACCTTTACACCCTTCCCAATGTGGCACAGAGGGGAGGGGGAGCCCAGCAGGAGAAGTTCATTGGGAAAACAACCCCCCATTTATGGGGGTCAGCCCCATCCTTTACCCACAGAAGGCCTCCCCGTCAGCTTCCAGTGTACCCACCTGTACCCAGTCCCTGAGTAAGACCCTTCCCCACCATCCCCTGTCAAATGTCTGCTGCCTCTTCCACATGGAGCTCACGTGCCCCTGGGGAGCTCGCCCTGACCTGCCCCAGGTGAATTAGGGGCTCTGGGCTCTACCAGTACTCATAGCAAGTTGTCAATCATCTGTGATGTAACCAGGTGCCCTGGCTCTGCCTGCCCCGTGCTGATGCAGGACCAGGCCCCATAAACAAGTGAGGTGGGGAGGCCCTCACTCTCAGTATATTAGTCAGCTCAGCTCAGGCTGTCACAGCAAAGACCACACACCGGGAAGCTTAAACAACATATGCTTATTTTCTCACAGTTCTGGAGGCTAGAAGAACAAGGTTAAGGTGCCAGCAGATTGGGTTTCTTTGGAGGCCTCTGTCTTCCCCCATGTCTTAACCTGGTCTTCATGTTTGCCTGCCTAAACTCCCAATCTCCTGTTCTTATAAGGACACCAGATGTATTGGATTAGAGCCCACCTATTTGACCTCAGTTTACCTTCATCAGGACTTTAAAGGCCCCATCCCAAATACAATCACATGCGAAGGTCCTGGCACTTAGGACTTCAATCCCCAGCTGCATTCTGTGGGGAACAATTCATTCCGTAACACTGATGCAGGGTGGGCACCTGAGAGTGGGGGTCATGCTGCCCCACCCCAGTCCCCACCTTGCCTGTGAACGCAGGAACAAGACAAGCACCTAAGCCACAAGCAGCAGCCTGGACTGCTTGTCATGCAACACATATTTACTGAGCACACCTGAGCCTGGTACTGGAGGAGACTTCCCTTCCTGTCCAGTCACCATCTGCTGCTGTCACTGAGCCCCTAGGTGGTTTCACAGAGAGCATAGCCTCACCCAGCACCTCCCCTTCTGACAGACACCTCAGCCCACAAGGGCCCAAGCTACGTGTTCTGTGGTAAGATGAAAGAGAGCGCCTCTCCCTTAAATGATATCAGGTGACCCTGAGCAGTCAGGTGTGCGCTGCTGTTCCATAGCTGACAGCACAGCCTACCCTGGCACTGTGGTGCCCACCTCCTTAGGAGCCAGCAGGGCTCCAGCTCAGGGCTGACCCCAAGACACATTCCAGCGTCAGCCATCTTGCTTGCCGAGGGAGGCACCTCAGGTGCAGGTTGAACTTCTTAAATGCAGTTTTTCGCCCTCAGCAAAGAAAAATGAGAGAGAAAAGTAACAGTTTAAATTGTACAGCTTTCTACCCCAGTAGAATCGACTTTGTTCAAATACCTAAAGCCTTGGAATGAATATGAGTTGGGATTTGTAAATCCATGGTTCCCTTGGTCCATCTGTCTGTTCCCACCCACCTTTCTGGGTGCCCATGGTTTGCTGGTATCTGATTAAAGGCCAGCTCTCAAGGAGAGAAGAGCCGTGGTTTAAGCGTTTGCCAATTTCTGTGGTGTAAATACCCCACTTCGGCTGATTTCAAGCCACCAACACCATGACTGTGAATATAGATTTGGGAGGAGATGCACAAAACCAGCTCACAAGTGGTTTCCAGCTGGCTCCAGCACACACTGTCCGTGGGTGGATCTAACGTTTAAATGTAAAGGACACATTTTTCACATAGCATGGCCCCTAAACACCAGCCAATCATTTCATCAAGAAGAAAATGCAGTCTCTTCCAAAGCAGGAGGAATTCTAAGAGATTCACAGGAGTAATTGTATTTATTTTTCTGTTTTTAAAATGTTATGTTTATTTAATTAACAAAATCATGTATATTTATTGTATATGACATGTTTTTAAATACATGTACATTATAGATGGCTACATTTAACCAATTAACATGTACACTACCTCACATACTTATCTTTGTGTGTGTGTGATGAGAACACTTAAAATCTACTTTCTTATAAATTTCCAAGAATACAGTGTGTTACTATTAGCCATAGTCACCATGTTTTACAATAGATCTCTTGGACTTATTATTCTTCTCTAAGTGAAATTTTGTATCCTTTGCCTAATATCTCCTCCCACTCCCCTGCCTCTGGTAATCACCATTCCACTTTCTACTTCTATGACTTCAACTTTTTAGATTTTATATATGTGAAGTCATGAGGTATTTTTCTTTCCATGCTGGCTCATTTCACTTAACATAATGTCCTCCAAGTTCATCCATGTTGTCATAAATGATAGCATTTCCTTCTTTTTAATGGCTACATAGTATTCCACAGAGTATAGATACTACATTTTTTTAATCAGTTCATCAGTTGATGCACACTTAGGTTGATTCCATATCCTGGTTATTGTGAATAGTGCTGCAATAAACATGGAAGTGCAGCTATCTCTTCAACATACTAATTTCATTTCCTTTGGATATATATCCAGAACTGGGTTTGCTGGATCATATGGTAGCTCTGTGTTTAATTTTTTGAGGACCCTCCATGCTGTTTTCCATAATGGCTGTACTAATTTCCATCCCCACCAAGAGTGTACTTGGGTTCTGTTCTTCCACATCCTCACCAACACTTGCTATCTTTCGTCTTTTTGATAATAGCCATTCTAAGAGGTGTGGGGTGATAGCTCACTGGTGTTGATTTGCATTTCCCTGATGATTAGTGACTTTGAGCATTTGTTCTTTATTTGTTTATTTATTTATTTATTTATTTATTGAGACAGAGGCTCGCTCTGTTGCCCAGGCTGGAGTGCAGTGGCACAATCTCGGCTCACTGCAAGCTCCGCCACCCAGGTTCACGCCATTCTCCTGCCTCAGTCTCCTGAGTAGCTGAGACTACAGGCACCCGCCCCACACCTGGCTAATTTTTTGTATTTTTAGTAGAGACGGGGTTTCACCGTGTTAGCCAGGATGGTCTCGATCTCCTGACCTCGTGGTCGAGAGGTGGGAAAACAGGTGCAGGACTGCTACATCGGTGAGCGTAATGAATCTGATAAGCAGAGGTCCATGGGTGGTTACACACCCTGGAAAGGAATAAGAATTAGGACCATAGAGGACGCTCTAGGACTAATGTTCATTAGAAAATGACTAGGTGTGCTGGCATCCCTATGTTCTTTTTTCAGATGGGAAAAGTTCCCCCCAAGGCAAAAACGCCCCTAAGATGTATTCTGGAGAATTGGGACCAATTTGACCCTCAGACACTAAGAAAGAAATGACTTATATTCTTCTGCAGTACCGCCTGGCCACGATATCCTCTTCAAGGGGGAGAAACCTGGCCTCCTGAGGGAAGGATGAAGTATAACACCATCTTACAGCTGGACCTCTTTTGTAGAAAAGAAGGCAAATGGAGTGAAGTGCCATATATACAAACTTTCTTTTCATTAAAAGACAATTTGCAATTGTGTAAAAAGTGTGATTTACACCCTGCAGGAAGCCTTCAGAGTCTACCTCCCTACTCCAGCGTCCCCCCGACTCCTTCCTCAACTAATAAGGACCCCCCTTCAACCCAAATGATCCAAAAGGAGATAGATAAGGGGGTAAACAATGGACCAAAGAGTTCCAATATTCCCAATATGCCCGCTCCAAGCAGTGGGAGGAGGAGAATTCGGCCCAGCCAGGGTGCATGTACCTTTTTCTCTCTCAGACTTAAAGCAAATTAAAATAGACCTAGGTAAATTCTCAAATAACCCTGATGGTTATTTTGATGTTTTACAAGGGTTAGGACAATCCTTTGATCTGACATGAAGAGATATAATGTTACTGCTAGATCAGACATGAACCCCAAATGAGAGAAAGGTCGCCATAACTGAAGTCTGAGAGTTTGGTGATCTCTGGTATCTCAGTCAGGTCAATGATAGGATGACAACAGAGGAAAGAAAACAATTCCCCACAGGCCAGCAGGCAGTTCCCAGTGCAGACCCTCATTGGGACACAGAATCAGAACATGGAGATTGGTGCCGCAGAAGTCTGCTAACTTGCGTGCTAGAAGGACTAAGGGAAACTAGGAAGAAGTCTATAAAATATTCAATGATGTCCACTGTAACACAGGGAAAGGAAGAAAATCCTACTGCCTTTCTGGAGAGACTAAGGGAGGCATTGAGAAAGCACACCTCTCTGTCACCTGACTCTATTGAAAGCCAACTAATCTTTAACAATAAGTTTATCATTCACTCAGCTGCAGACATTAGAAAAAAACTTCAAAAGTCCACCTTAGGCCCAGAGCAAAACTTAGAAACCCTATTGAATATTTGAAAGTAATCCCCTCACTCCAGGAACTACTGCTCAGCTGGCAGAACTAATAGCCCTCACTCAGGCACTAGAATTAGGAAAATGTAAAAGGGTAAATATATATACAGACTCTAAGTATGCTTGCCTAGTCCTCCATGTCCATGTAGCAATATGGAGAGGAAGGAATTCCTAACTTCTAAGGGAACACCTATCGAATATCAGGAAGTCATTAGGAGATTATTATTAGCTGTACAGAAACCTAAAGAGGTAGCAGTCTTATACTGCCGGGTCATCAGAAAGGAAAGGAAAGGGAAATAGAAAGGAATCACCAAGCGGATATTGAAGCCAAAAGAGCCTCAAGACAGGACCCTCCATTAGAAATGCTTATAGAAGGACCCCTAGTATGGGGTAATCCCCGCCAGGAAACCAAGCCCCAGTACTCAGAAGAAGAAATAGAGTGGGGAACCTCACAAGGACATAGTTTCCTCTCCTCAGGATGGCTAACCACCAAAGAAAGAAAACTACTTTTGCCTGCAGCTAACCAATGGAAATTACTTAAAACCCTTCACCAGACCTTTCACTTAGGCATTGATAGCACCCATCAGATGGCCAAATTCTTACTGGACCAGGCCTTTTCAAAGCTATCAAGGAGACAGTCAGAGCCTGTAAAGTGTGCCAAAGAAATAATCCCCTGCACTGTAGGCCATACATTTCAATCCCTGTATCTTTAACTTCCTTGTTAAGTTTGTCTCTTCCAGAATCAAAGCTGTAAAACTACAAATCATTCTTCAAATGGAACCCCAGATGCAGTCCGTGACTAAGATCTGCCACAGACCCCTGGACTGGCCTGCTAGCCCATGCTTTATGTTAATGACATCGAAGGCACCCCTACTGAGGAAATCTCAGCTGCACGACCCCTACTATGTCCCAATTCAGCAGGAAGCAGTTAGAGCGGTCGTCGGCCAACCTCCCCAACAGCACTTGGGTTTTCCTGTTGAAAGGAGGACTGAGAGACAGGACCAGCTATATTTCCTAGGTCGACTAAGAATCCCTAAGCCTAGCTGGGAAGGTGACCACTTCCACCTTTAAACACAGGGCTTGCAACTTAGCTCACACACGACCAATCAGTTAGTAAGGAGAGCTCACTAAAATGCTAATTAGGCAAAAACAGGAGGTAAAGAAATAGCCAATCATCTGTTGCCTGAGAGCACAGAAGGAGGGACAAGGATTGGGATATAAACCTAGGCATTCGAGCCAGCTACGGCTACCCTCTTTGGGTCCCCTCCCTTTGTATGGGAGCTCTGTTTTCACTCTATTTCACTCTATTAAATCCTGCAACTGCAAAAAAATAAAAAAATTTAAAAAGTGTACATTTAAATAGTTTTTAATATATTCACAAATTTGTGCAGCCACCAAAAGAGTCCATTTTAGGACATTTTCATTACCTCAAAAAAAATCGTATCCTTCAGTCATCCACCCTTTTTATCCTGTTCTCCATCTTTCCTCAGCCCTAAGTAACCACTAATCTAATTTCTGTCTCTATAGTGTTCCCTATCCTGGAATTTTGTAGGAGTGAAATCAAATAGATGTGATCTTTTTGGCTTCTTTAATTCAGCACAACATTTCAAGGTTCATCAGTGTTGTGTTATATATCAGTACTAATATCCCATTGAATTAATATACAACTTTTTTATCTATTCACTTATCCATCGTTTTATTCCACCATTTGGCTATTATGAATAATGCTGCTATAAGCATTAATGTGCAAGTTTCTGTGTGAACATGTGTTTTCATTTCTCTTGGGTATATGTCTAGAAGTGGAATTGGTGGATTTTATGGTAAAAGTCTATCTTCAATCATTTGAGAAACTGACAGACTGCCTTCTAACACACCTACACTTCACCATCAGTGTGTGAAGGTTTCAACTTTTCCACATCTTCGCCAACACTTCTTGTTATGAACTTTTTGATTCTAGCTATCCTGGTGGATGTGAAGTGCTATCTCATGGTTTTGGTTTGCATTTTACTGATGACTAATGATGTTGACCATCTTTTCATGTGTGTATTGGTCATTTGTATATCTTCTTTGGAGAAATGTCTATTAGATCATTTGTCTATTTGTAAATTAGGTTATTTGTCTGTTTATTCTTCAGTTGTGAGAGTTATTCAGATATCCTGGATAAAAATACCTTATCACATATACAAATGTAAATAATTTCTCCCACCTGTGGATTATCTTTCTATTTCCTTTTTTAAAGGGCAGGGCGCAGTGGCCCACACCCATAATCCCAGCACTCTAGGGGGCCGAGGCGGGCGGATTGCCTGAGGTCGGGAGGTCGAGATCAGCCTGACCAACATGGAGAAACCCTGTCTCTACTAAAAATACAAAATCAGCTAGGCATGGTGGTGCATGCCTATAATCCCAGCTACTTGGGAGGCTGAGGCAGGAGAATCACTTGAACCTGGGAGACCAAGGTTGCAGTCAGCCGAGGTCACGCCATTGCACTCCAGTCTGGGCAACAAGAACGAAACTCCATCTCAAAAAGTAAAACTATTTCAGTATTTTATTTTATTTTTACATTTTCTTTCTTTAAAAAAATAATTTGAACCTAGGGATCTCGAAGGCTCAAGGACAATATAGACCCTGCTGGGGACTGTCCCCCACTGACAGAAAAGGATTTGCTCAGAGTCTTCTTAGAGAGATCTTCTGTTTTTCACAATTCTAGGATGGGGCAAGAGGTGGTAGTTTCGATCCACATTCCCAGATGGGTTCATCTGATGATGAGAATACAGTCCTTCATGGAGCATATGTATGCAGAGAGAACCACACATTAAAAGCAACAGGCACACATAACCTTTAGCTACAATGATAAATGCTTCAGAAGCAAAACGCTGCAGATCAGATGTAGTATGAAGGAGCTGGGAACTGGGAGGAAATGGACGTGACATTCCAGGCAGAGGGAGTGGTGTGTGAGAAGCTCTGAGATAGGAGGAAGCAAGTGTAATTCAGGGGCTGATGGCTTCTATTGAGGTCCAGTTTACATCCAGTAGAATTCATCAGTTTAAAGTATATTAACAAAGTTTCCCTGTGTTTCTTAGAGAAAAATTTTAACTTTTCTACAACTGTGTATTAGATTCACGTACTATTTTTCTTCTTACATGGGAATAGGGGACATTCTGGTCTGGTCTGTCATTTTTGACAATATCATGAGTCAAACCATGTCTCCCCTTTCTGTTTGCATCTTCTCCTTGGAAATTAAGTTGAGAGAGACACATGTTGATGTTCTCTGCTTAGCTACTGTGTAGACACAGGTGGGTTTAGAGGCTGGACTGTGGGTAGCTACATTCTGAAAGCTTAGTTTCTGTGGTCTTTCGTTGAATTTGTTGGAAACATTTGCACTTCAGGTCAGTGTCCTGGGCTTATGCACTGTTTTCCAGTGACAGTAGTGCCCCATTGATGTTCATGTCTATGAGTGGACATGTGTATTTTAATTTCTGCAAGACTCACCAACTTGGTAACCAGTATCATTTGTGTTACTATCTCTGGGAGCAGAGCCTAATGAAAACAGCAGGTGGCTGGGCGTGGTCACTCACGCCTGTAATCCCCATACTTTGGGAGGCCGAGGTGAGCAGATCACAAGGTCAGGAATTCGAGATCAGCCTGGCCAGCATGGTGAAATGCTGTCTCTACTAAAAAACAAAAAATTAGCCAGGCATGGTGGTACACACCTGTAATCCCAGCTACTCGGGAGGCTGAGGCAGGAGAATCACTTGAACCCAGGAGGTGGAGGTTGCAGTGATCCAAGATCATCACTGCATTCCAGCCTGGGCAATAGAGCAAGACTCTGTGAAAGAAGAAAGAAGGAAGGAAGGAAGGAAGGAAGGAAGGAAGGAAGGAAGGAAGGAAGGAAGGAAACAGCATACTCATTGCAAACCCTTCTGGGAGAATTTCTTGGGTAAGAATGAAGAGCTTTACAGAAGCTACAAAGTTTGTTTCCTGAAACAAAAGGCAGAACACGGTATCTTGGCTGTTGTAGGGCTGAGATCTGGGTTCACTTGGCATTGAGCCATTCTTCACTCTTGAGATGCTTACTCAATGCAGATCAGCTCCCACCGCAGATGTTAGAGATACTTGTAATTACAATGGAATATTTGGGAATTCTTCTAACAGATGTCCAGCCACATCCTCACGTTTCTCGTTGTGTGCGGCACCACTGCAGTAAAGACCTGGAGCTTGGGTGAATTAATGGGACTCTTCTCCTTATACGTGATTTGCAGAGGCTGGGGAGGGATGGAACCCACACATGGACTCCCAGCTTCCCACTTGTGCTCCCAGGATATGATGCGTTCTACTTAAGACTCCTTTCAGAGTTTGCACCCGAAGGCCCAGACCTGGGATAGCTGAGCTGAGCCGAGCAGGGCAGGGAGGGTAACCCATGTATTTGGCCTCGTAGTTGAGACCCAGTGTCAGCAGCTCATGGTTCTGGGGTTTGTTGCCTCTGATGACAAAGCTGGTGGAGGCAGGTGTTGAGGCCTTAAGACCACAGGGACCTGCAGGGCAGGGGTGAAACAGCTGCAGAGCTTGACCCAAGTTGCACCTGGTGGCGGTGTCAGGAAGGATGGAGCAGACCTGGTAGTTTCTGCTCTCCAAGGTCGGACTAGCTCTCGTTCACTGAAGGACACAAAGAAAATATTAGTAGCTACTTTAATAGTTTGTATTTACGTACAACTCTTTGAGGGAAATATTTCAAAGGTAATTAGCATTATAAAGAATCAGTACAGCAAAGGATTGTGTAAAATGGGGTATAATTGAATTGAATTGTTGGAGTTGTATTCTTCAATTTATTGGCACCTGAAAAGGATGGGTTGATGATTTTAAAAACAGGTAGTTTTTAAGTAAAAGTTTAAAAAATGACTCAAATGATGGTCCATCATATGTGTAGTAAATAGACTTAAGTCCATGATCAGTAGACCAAAAAATTATGAATGCACATTAGTGATGTTAAAAACTCCAAATCACCAATTTAGTTCCAGTAGAACAACATTACCTAGCATATTAAATTAACTTGAATTTTATTGCTTTGTTTCTATTTCTACACTTTTAATTTTATTGTTTTGAGCTAAGCATACAGTGTATAGATTTTGTGTTTGTATGCCTTTGAGTAATCTGATAATAAAACAACTTAAGTCAAAATTGAGGTTCAAAGGGCATGTTTCACTGTTAGCAGGGGACCCATTGTCAGCCCTCACACTAGTGTCTGCCACGCATAGTGTCAGTGACACCTAGTGGTTCAAGCCAGAACTGCAACTTCATAGAATGGACGATTTCAGTGACAAAACAGGTTCTCCCTTAGATAAGCCTCTGGATCCCTCTGATGCAGTGTTGAAATGAGGGCCTACCAGTCCCTGGTGTCCCATATTGGCCTGTTCCACACTGTGACTCTTCAGCTATTTGAAGCAACTTTAAGGAGGAGGGAATAACACTTCATGTACTAGGAACAGAATGTAGATACAAATGATGACTTTTAGAGTAAGAAAGTTTTCAGGAAGGCATTTCTAACAGTTAAAGTGGTTCAACAACGTACACGACTAGAGAGCCACTAAGCCATGATTTTAGGTTCACTTGGCAGTCTGCTAGGCTCACTCACTAGCTAAGCCATCTACAATACACCAACCTCACAGAACACACAATGCAATTTTTTTGTATTTGTAAATTTATGAATTGCTACGTACTAGAGAACTTCAGGCAATTTATGAATGGTCAAATCCACTGATTACAGAATTCTAAAGGTCATCATGGTCTTTACAATGCTCTGTCCTCAGCAGCCTGTGCCTGACCCTTTCCCATTACCATGCCTGCTCTCCCACCCAAGCTCAAGGCCATCCTGAAAAAGTTGCCTACAGCATCATGCAGCCACCAACACCTCTGAACTCTCATAATTGTCTTCCTGAATCCTGGGGATGGGCACAGGGAGAAGAAGAGGAGAGAAGCAAAAATAAACCAAGCTTGCAG
>NW_016814873.1:2021567-2050925 GCF_001698545.2 Rhinopithecus bieti | reverse complement strand
AACTGGAGCCTCTGACAATGTCCCCTTCTGCTGGGAAACCTTAAATAGACCTCAGAGGGAACTCGGACAGTTGTTTCCCCAAAACAGCGTCCCTGTCAGCAGGAGGCAGTTAAGCTGGGTCTTCATCCTTATCCTTAATCTAACAGTAGTTAGATGTACTTCTTTAGAAAGGGGAATGAGACAGCCGGGCGGGAGGGGGCTCCCCGGCAAAACTCTAACCAGCCTGCACAATGGGATGGAGACACAGAAGTTCACACCCTTTGTGGGGAGGAGTCGGGCCCCTTCTCTTCCTGTGTGGAACCTGGGATTTGAAGGTTGGGAGGGAAGCGCTCCAGCAGGCTCTGTCCTCCTAAGAGCTCCTGTTTGTCCCTTTTCTTCCTTTTAAGTCAATAAAAACCTGCCTTACTCACCATTTAAATTGTCTGTGAGCCTGAATTTTCGTGGCCATGGGACAAAGAACCCCATTTTTAGCTTAATTAGGGAAAAGTCCTGCAACCCAAGTCGTATGTTTCTTGAGTTTGTTCCCTTTTTTAATTGCTGAGAAGGATTCCATTGTATGGAACTTGTGCAATTTGTTTATCCATTTCTCTATTAAGGGATATTTGGGTTGTTTCCAGTTTTGGGTGACTATAAACAAAACTGCTAAAAATGTACATGTATAGGTTCTTCTGTGAATTTCAGATTTCATTTCATTTGGGCAAAACCTAGGGGGGATTTTCTGGCTTGTACAGGAATTGTATGCTTAACTTTATAGGAAATTGCCAAACTAAGAAGCAGTTTCTAAAATGTTTATGAATATTTTAGTCTTCAGAACTGCGCAGGGTGGGTACTGCTCTTTTCCCACTCCCAGGTGAGGATGCTCAGCTCTCCTGGGCTAAGCAGCTTGCTGCAGTCAAAAGTTGGTGCGTGGCGGATCTAGGGAAGGTGGGTCAGGCACTCTCGCTTGATGCAAGTACTGCTCTCTGCTTCAGTTTCTGTCTTCTCACCACTGACTTCTTTGCTTTCTCACAGTCTCTGCCCTCCTAATGCAGGTTGGCCCGGCCCAGCCTTCTGTGAACTGCCTCCACCGAGACATTTTCCCCATGGTGGTGCCATCTGGGGCTGCCCATGCCCTGAGAACTGCAGCTGTGTGCAGAATGCCAGCTCTGCTGCTGGCAAGCCACTGGCCTCCAGCTGCTGCCTCCCTTTGCCCCATTCCCTGTCAGGGCCCCAAAGAGACAGAGCAGTCAGCTCTCCTGACTACTTTGCTGGGAGCCTGGCACAGCCGGGGGACCTAGAGACACCTATTGGTCATTAGTTAGAATTGTGACTGCACTTGAGTTCAATGTGAGACAAGTAGGCTCTGTTGCAGCTCCATGTTAAAAACATGAGTACATATCCTTTACCCACATTTAAAACTTCAAACAACTGGTTCAGACATGCGATAAAAAGTAAAGTTTCTCCTCCCTGTAGCTCACGTTTACTCCTACAATAAACATTTTCTGTTTTTAGTTATCTGGTCAGCACACAAATATAAGTAACTTGATAATACACGTAAATTCTTTATTTATCCACTTTAGATAGTGTATTAGTCTGTTCTCCCTTGCTATAATGACATACCTGAGACTAAGTAATTTATAAAGAAAAGAAGTTTAATCGGCTCACAGTTCTGTAGGCTGCACCAGAAGCATGATGCAGGCATCTGCTCATCTTCTGGGGAGGCCTCTGGAAACTTGCCATCTTGACAGAAGATAAAGGGGGAACACATCACATGGCCATAGTGGGAGCAAGAGAAAGAGAGAGCGTGCAGGGGGAGGGGCCCCACACTTGTAAACAACCGGGTCTTCCAGTAACTCACTATTGTGAGGACATTACCAAGGTAGATGGTGCTAAACCATTCATGGGAAATCTGCCCCAGAGATCCAATCACCTCCCACTGGCCCCACCTCTGACACTGGGGATTCGATTTCAATATGAGATTTGGGCAGGAACACACATCCAAAGCATGTTAGATGGTATCTATTAACTATATTGTAGGAAAAATCAATAATTTAGGGTATTATATGACTTTTTCTTCTTCCTGTCCCCTTTACTTCATCATTTTAATCTGTAATATTACTAGGTTTTTTAGTGGTTACATTTATGCTTTAAAAGAATGTATATAAATCTCAATTTCTTGGAGTATTAATATTAGAAAGAGTCTCTCTTGATTCTCCGCTACAGGAAAAAAGGAAATTAGTGCACGTAGACCTTCCTCTGCTCTCCACCTCCAGATTTCTGTGAGCCATAATATCATTCTTCTGTTGCACATGTTTATAGAATTTGAATACTGAAGTAGCCATAATTAAGTGTTCTGTGCTTGAAATTGATTCTAAAAATTGAAAACCCTTAAACAGTATTTACGGCATTATGATTATGTAAACACGATTCACTGCAGAACCAAGTACTATGATTAGGCCCACAGAAAAGGAAATAAAATAGTATGTAATTAAAACTTGGGCACTCAAAGGAGAATGTTCTGTGAATGAAGGTCTCTTTTCTCCACTCCATTAATTATCCACAGTTACCCACACTTCAGTTGCATCAAATGTGAACCACAACTTTCTTAGACTGTCTTGTTTTCCCTGGATTTCTAATTGTCATTCTATTTGCTGTAATTGTTATTTAAGAATAACGTATCTCATCTGATTGTTTAGAATTGACTAACACCTGCTTAGAATCTTTATTTTGTGTTCTTATTTCTACAATTTCTGGAGTGGAAGCGACTTGCTCTGGTGGAAGTGGCACAATCTTCACCGAGTCCTCTGATTTTTGGATGCATTGTTTTCTGGGGCTGCTGTGTAGCTGACAGCTTGGATTTTTTGGGGGCACATCTGAGCCCTACATTCTCATGGATCTTGTGACATTTTCTTTTTTGGATTTTATTTTTATTGCTAAAGTTTAGATTTGCTGAAACACATACTACATCAGTATAACATGGTGGTTAAGAGTGGGCCTCCTGAGTTTGAAACCTTGCTTCACATTAATCCTGTGGTCTTGGATAACTGGATCTCAGCACTGTGGCATCTTCATCTGTAAAATGGGAAAAATATAGCTCTCATAAGTTATTTTGAGATGGAGTGAGACAATACATGTAGTACTGTTAGGACAATGATCAATAAATGATAAAACCTAATATTTTTGTGGATTTTGCAAGTAGGGGGAGTAAAGGGATGTGTTCGTTTGGCCATCTTGAATTGGCAGACAAGACATATTTCTGAAGCAGTCAAGAAGGCCCACCTCATCACTGTGCACACACTTGATGCCCTCAGGCCATCCTCGATGCCAGTGACTGACATGTACATCTCCAGAGCTCCCTCCTGAATCCAGCCTTCCATCGCTGACTGTCTCCTTGACATCTCCACCTGCATGTCCAATGCACATCTCAAGTGCAACTTGCTCAAAACTAGACTCCTGATCTTCTCCCCTAACTTGTTTCATTTACAGCGTTCTCCACCTCAGGATGGTGTTGCCATCCTTCTAGAATCTCAAGCCAAATATTTTGGAATCATGTTGATTCATCTCTTTCTCTTGAATCTTCATTTCACCCGTCAGTAAATTCTGGATACTTTAGCTTCAAGATATGCCCAGTATTCCATCACTTCTGACCCCACCACCTTTACCCTCAACTGTCATAATCTCTCACCTGGATCATGTAGTGGTCTCCTAAGTGGACCCTCTGCCTCCACGTGGCTCTCTGCTGTCTAACCCCAGACTTGTTGGGTGTGATCCTATTTTATGCCCTCTTCTTGGGGCACTCCTCCCTCCGACACCTGTGGGCTGTCCAAATGGCCATGGAAACTTCCATGCCTTCGTTCAGATCACCTTCTCTGTGAGGACTTCCCCAGCCACTCTTTATTGTTGCAGCCTCCCCAGGCATCCTAATCCCCCTATTTGACTCTATTTCTTGTTTTTCATAGTACATGCTACCTTCTAAATTCTGACGTAAGTTACATACTTATCATGTTTAGTGTTCACTGTCTGTTTCCCCTGCTAGAATGTCAGCTCCTTGAGGGCAGAATTTTTAAAATCTGCCTTGTTTACCAATGTATTCCAAGTACTTAGTACAGCAAGCACCTGGCTCAGTTGCAGGTACAGAATATGAATACATATGAATAAGAATTTTCAGTTGTAGGCAGAACTGAGGATGTGCATAGTGACAAGGTGGGTCTTCTTGATGACTTCTCAGCAATTCTCAGTTGTAGGCACTGAATATGAATCCATACTAAATAAGAACACATACTTAGTGAAGGAGTTTGCGAATGGCAGTGAGGAGAGTGGAGGAGCTCCTACACTGCCTTACCCCATGGTTTAGCTATTGAACATGACACCTGAAGAAGGAAGTTTGGCTAATAAGTACAGGAAGCAGACTCTCCTTAAGGGTAAGAGTGACAGGGACGTCACTTTCAGAGTACAAGAAGGGTGACAGGAAACATGAGAATGCACAGGGCCTCATGGTCTCAAGGGCCCCTTCTAGTTCTAACCTTTGGTGAGTTCAGGCCAGGTGAGGTGCTGAGCTCCCTGGCCCCAGAGGCATTCCAGCATAGGCTGGCTGATGTCTCAGCAGGGATGCTGTGGATGGACCGAAGCATGAGAAAAGTACAAGAAGTGGATGCCCTTCAAGGTCTTCTCTAATAATAAGACTTGAAAATTAGACAACTCACCCCTCACCTATAACCCAATATAGTTATGCAAATAACTATATTGCCATAACTTAAGAATACTCACAGATAGTTTCCAAATTCTGGAGAAAATCAGGTAGAGAGAAACAAGTATCCTTCAAATTTTGTTCAAGGGAGTATACTAAATTGTTAAAAGCTGTCAATAGCTCAAAAGAAAAGTTGATTTGACTCTGAAAAGCAAAACAAAGGATTAGCAGTATTTTGAGCAAAACATCAAAAAGATGACTCCTGTCTCCTATTAGTTCAGTTCATGCAGTTAATTCCTGCCCTGCTTGATATTAATGAACATTTTTAGCTCTTCAAGAGTCCTAAACATTTTTCCTCTGTTCTGATGTCACAATCTCCAAAGTTATCAGAAACCTGTATTCAAAAGTACCTGTTAGAGCTTTATAGCTGATTATAAAACCACCTTCTAAAGAGGACCAAAACAAGACAACATTTGTTTATGGATGACAAAAAGCTTTAGGAAGTAGCCATAGTTAAAGACATAATTGACAAGGAAATCTGTTACCTCTGTAACACATAATAATTTAACATAACAATTATAATTATTACTGATAACAAACACTAAAATATCCGAGAATTACACGAGTTTCCCATAACTTCAGAACACATACCAGTAACATTTATACAAATATAGCCCAAAGAAAGCCAAACACCATTTCATATTTGACAATGCTTCCTGTATGATTTTTGTAATACCAAATAAGCCAAATTTCACCTTTACATTAGTGTGCTATTGATGCTAAACCCAATTCTTAATAAAACCTTATAGACATATTTACCCAATTTTAATGTTTGACCATAAGGCAAGATTTTTATAGACTTTGTATAACCCTTTACAATTTTTGTTAAAGAGCAGGTTGGTATTGTAAGAGAAACCACTGTGCTTTTAGTTTAATGCTTAATTTATAGAAAAACTGGATGATACCCCTTTAACTTTAGCCAATATATTTACCCACAGAAGTTCCTTTACAAACAACCTTCCACAACTTGTCTAAACCTTAATTTTTATTTTATCTAACTTAAAAAAAACTCCTCAACCTTTTAATCTAGGCAAAAATCCACATTCTCATGCCTCTTTATAATCTTTTTACCATAAGTATATTTTATCTCAGCAGGAAGGAACCCAGTACTTCCCATTTTCAAGTTTACATGATATTAAAGGGAATAAGACAGATACACAAGTAAGTGGAGACAAATTTTGGACAACACAAGGGGGAGCGCACTCAGGCAAAACAGACTCAAACCCAACTCAAAATCTGATCTCAACCAAAATGCAGAGCTGGTGAATAAGTGAGCCCTATTGCTTCCCTTGGTGGTACCGGACAAATGGCTTAACAAGCCCAGACAGGAAAACAATAGGCTCCTGGCATAGGATCTGGTTAACTCACCCTTTGAGCACCTCTGCTCCTGATCTCCACTTTTCTCCAGTAGTGAAAGGGACATGCAGATTTGCACACGGAACAGTCCTGTGGAGGGTCCCCAGGGGAAACCTCACCCGACAACTGCTGGAATCCTCCCAGAGACTGTCTTGTCACAGGCCGCGAGCCACTGAATGCAGCACCTTCCTTATCTCCTAGCTGGCTTGCCAAATTTTGTTCCTGGACCAAACTGAAGGCCAGGCTGCTACTTCTTGTGGCCCAATAGTGAGATGCAGATGAACTCCAGAAGACCTTCTTCTGGAGCCTTAGTAAGCTTACTTAATCTAAACGGGTCCAGATGCTGGGGCGATTACCCTTGTCTGGTCTCCTGCTAAATCACAGAGGTTTGGGGAGTTCCTTCAGACCCCCAATAAAACTTGCTTAATCTTAAATGGGTCCTGTTAAGAATTCCTTTTTATTTTGTCATGCTTTAAGGCCCAAGAAAGGCCTAGGCAAAACTCTTGATGGGTTTTTGTGATATTCCAACTTTTGTGTGAGGGTACTGGCTTTTCTAACTTCTAATATTTGACTTACCCCTTCAGTCAGTGCTAAAACAGTTGTGATAGAGGCCTGCATTAGTGAGACCTGGCCTGCCACAAGATGTCAAAGAGAAAAGTGGACTTTGAGGAGTGACGATAGAAAAAAACAGAGAGGAAGTGGGCATAATCTTGGACTAGCTTTCTTTTAACCACAAATGTGAGGGAAGCTGAGCCTCTCTTCTCTTTGATGAGACCTAAAAGTAACAGCTCAGAGTTCTGAACCAACTGAAACAACCCAAAAAGTTTTGTGGGGCTGAGAGACCACCTTTATGATTGTGATGGTTAAGTTTATGTGTCAACTTGACTGGGCAACAGAGTGTCCAGACATTTGATCAAACATGATTCTGAGTATTTTGTGAGGGTCTCTCTGGTTGAGATGAACATGTGAATAATTAGACTAAACAGAGCAGATTGCCCTCCCTAGTATAGGTGGGCCCATCCAGTTTGAATTTACAGATCAAAGATTAAATTCCCAAGGAAAATAAAGTAAAATAGTTCAAGCTAAAATCCTCAGTCATTGCCCTCGATGTCTTCTCTGGCTCTGTCTTAGCCAGGGAGTTCCTCACTACCTGGACCAAGTAGAAGTTCTTTCCACCCTTGTAATAGGAGAGAATGGCTTTCAGGGCTGGGTGAAGCTCTACCAGGACCTAGGGACCCCACAAATTCAACTCAAAGTATCTCGTGTGCTCCATTGTCCTTCACACAGTATTTTATTTTTAACAAGTCTGAGCCTCAGAAAACTTTAAAGAAAGACTAGTACAATCAAAACCAGCCTGCCCTTTTCTGCAGTCACCAATTGTTAACAGTTTTTGGGTCACACTTACTTTCTCTTCCCCTCTCCCTGTACATGTATACTTACACACACTTTTTTTTCTTATTTTTAATGAACCATTTTAAAGTATTTCACATATTTCAAAAGCATTTTGAAAGTAATATTGAATTATTGATTTGACAATAATACTTGGTCCATATTCAATTTTCCCCAGTTGTTGCCAAAATTTCTCCTTTGGGTCTTAAAAAAACATCCAGAATCAAATCAAGCTTCCTATACAGTTGTCAGGTCTCTTTAGTCTCCCTGAGTTCCACGGCCCTTTTGTTTTCATCTTTCAGGACACTAACAGTTTTGAAAAGTCTCAGTCAGAAGGGTCCATGTTCTGGATTTGTTTCTCTCCTCTTGTTGTTTCTTGGTAAGCTTTTTTGACAAAAGTACTTCATGGGTGAGATTCTATGCCCCACTGCATCACATCAGAAAGACAAGGCTCCGGGTCTCCCACTACCTAGTGATGCTACATTTGATCAATTGATTAAGAGCAATCCTGCCAGAGCTCTCTATTGTAAAGGTACGTTTCCCCTTTAATTAATTAGAACTGGGGTAATGACGCAATGAGACCGTGAGGATCCCCTGTTGCCCAGTAACCTCTCACCCTCTGGTTTTAACATGCATTGGTAATACTGGATCAATTATTACTATGGGATTGCAGAGTCATGATTTTCCAACGTCAGCATTCATTCTGTACTGATCATCTGTTGTCTCCTGTAAAAAGGAGTTTTCCCCCTGTTCCTTTGTTTTGAGAATAATTATTTCATAAACGTTTTAATTTTAATGTATTATATCTTATTATTACCAATATTTACATTTGTTTCTTTTAATTTTAGTTATTTTTAACTATATTAAGTAAAATCAAGTTCTTTTTATGCTCAAATTATCCCAAGTTTAACCAGAAGGTATTGTGTTTTACTATTTAAAATATTCTAGAGATTTAATAGGTGACACCAGACCATGTCAGCACTGACCATAGACCCACTGACTTTAGAAAACAAGCTAATTCGAAGCTCCTAAAACAGTTATCTCAATAAAATCATGTTCAAAGAGCTCAATTCTTAGCGCTGCCAAAGACACCTGGGTCTGAATTATGGAGGGTCAACAGAAAATCTCTTTTTAATATTAGTCTCACCAGAATGATGTTGATCTATCACATTTGTCTGGAGGCTATGGCCTTTAACTTTAATTTATGTGGTAGAATTTGTTCTGCCACTGTGAAGCTATCATTCTGGGATGGGGGGAGGGGTGTGGTTCTTTCCCAGTCAGAAATTTTTAATTTCCTCATTTCAGCCTGGTCCTTCTGCCTTCTCAGAGCTGCACTGGGTATGAGCGTCGTTTGGTTATGCGACCTCCAGAAGAGACTGTGAGCAGATTTTGTTTTTCTTTAATCCTGAGCCTACCCTTGCTGCTGTCCTCTCTTGACTTTCAAATTGGCTGAATAAAGCATCTTCAGTGGGAATGTGTTTTCCTTGTTCCACTTTGACATTAGTTGTCTATCAGTTGTGAAGACAAATGCCGTAGTCTTGTGCTCTGCAAGGCTGCGCCAGGCTGCAGTACAGGCTCCTGTCTCAGGCATCTGGTTTCCTCGTGAGAGGTTCAGCTATGGTTGGGGTAGCAGACCCCACCCTGTCTATCTGGGAAAGGCCCTGACACTCGGAAGCATGAAAAGCTATGTGGCATACGTGGAACTCAACTGCCTTGCATTGAAGCAGCGAATATTGCTCTGGTTCCCACTATGACCATGGGTTTAATGAAAAAAATCGTTTTTATGATTGAATCTTTGCTACAGCTATAACTGCTCAGGAAAGCTACTTCAGTTCAAGGAAAAGTGGGTGCCTTTTCAAGGCTCCTGGTTTGCTGAGGCCTTCACTGTGCCCTCCCAAGTGCCAAAGCCCTTGACTGCCACCGTTGCTGAGGCTGCATATCTGGCATCTGACTGCCAGGTCTCACGTGACTGCCATTTGGCTGAAACTCTCTGTGCCTTGAGGCCTATGGAACCTGCTGTCTTAATTCTGGCTCTCTAGAAAATAACTTCAAGCAGAGGCCATGTGCTTGATGGGTGAGTCTAATCCCAGGAAACAGGGATGAGAGAGAATGGGAGAGAAGCTAGGAATGAAGGAGAACACATATAAGGATGTGTGTTCCCAACCTGGCCAAAGCTTTGCAACAAGTCAATTGCTTGATCTCACAGGATGTCCTCATATGAAGCTTTTGCATCTCTGAACAGCATTTGTGGGAGTAGGGAAGTGGGGAGGAGAAAGGGAGAAGATTTTATCCACTGGCTCTAATATTTCATTTTCAAGGTCAACTTCCTTGCACATTTGCATCTCAGCCTCGTAGGGGAGCCCCAGAGTGAAAGTGTGAGGTGCACAGTTTGCATGAGAGAGATGTTTTTATGTCATACCCCCCGTGCCAGGAGGAACTGTTAAACCTGACTGGCAGATACAGCATCTTAAAAATAAAAACCACAAGAATAGTAGCAGCTATGGTTATGGCTACTCAAACCAGAAGAGTCCAGCACACCTGTTCAGCATTACTTAATGGTCAGTGTGTACATTTCCAGCCCTGTAGCTCTGGGACAAAGCCTGTCCAAGTTCCAGTTATCTGCCACAAAACACTGCAGTCTAACTTACAGCTCCTCTCCCAGGTTCAGTAGCCAAAAGCCAACTCAACTCCCAGCAAACTGATGGCTCCAAATAAATTGCTTTAAAGAGCCACAGCAAAAACCTGCCTGGTCTGTGCCAGGCAAGCACCACCAAAGTGTAGAACCACGTGCTTGGGCTATGGCAGGAACTCTCATCTTACTGTACTTTCTGTTTCCCTGAATATGTCTCTATTCCATCTCTCAAGGTTTGAAATCTTGTTTACTAGATATTGAGGCTGGAGTTACATACCTAAAACCACAGGCACCTATCTGTAGAGGCATGTCATTTTAAAACTTAGGGCAGAGGAATACATAAGCTCCTGTGGACTGCTCCAGGCCATGAAAAGAAAGACAAAGGGCCTGGTCCATATGCCTTCCCATGCTCTCCTTCTAGACCTACCAGGGAGCTAAGTAGTTGCTCCTCCCTGGGGGAGTGAGGGAGGAGGGAGAGCAGAGAGAAGCCAGAAGTATTGTGTAAATGGATTCCTTCCACAAGGGGGAAATGACAGGACTGAGGAGGAGATGCTTCTTTCTAACATACCCAAACTCCAGGGCACTGGTTTCAGGATCTCCTAAATGCTCTCTCTCTCAGCTCTGCTGAGGGGCCAATTCGTAGCCACTGGGGGGCCCTGTGAATTCATGAGCTAGCAAATTTTCCCTAGTGGTGAATGAGTCTTCTGTTCTCTAAGCAATTATCTAGGAATCCTGTCTTCCCCTAGCTGGGTCAGGAAGGGAGGTACAATGCCCAGGGCCCCTCACTGGATCTCCATCTACTCCCCTGTCATCTCCTTAATGAACTCTAGATTTCAGCTGATGAGGGTGTATGAGGATCATGAAGCACTGAAGGGTGAATGAGGCTACTTTTTAGTCAATAGCATGGGATGTCATCAGAAGCTCCTCTTCAGAACATGAGAATACTGTCAACGGTGGAGCTCTGCTTTAGGACTATAAGTGCTTGACACGGTTTGGATGTTTGACCTCTCAAATTCTCATATTAAAATGTAATTCCTGACTGGGTGCTGTGGCTTATACTTGTAATCTCAGCATTTTGGGAGGCTGAGGTGGAAGGATTACTTCATGCCAGGATTTTGAGAACAGCCTGGGCAACATAGCAAGACCTCATATCTGCAAAAAAATTTTTAAAAATAGCCGGGTGTGGTGGCATGTGCCTGTAGTTCCTGCTACTAGGGAGGTTGAGGCCAGAGGACTGCTTGAACCCAGGAGGTTGAGGCTTCAGTGAGCCGTGATCATGCCACTGCACTCCAACTCGGCAACAGAGCAAGACTGATATGGTTTGGCTGTGTCCCCACAGAAATCTTATCTTGAATTGTAACTCCCACAATTCCCACATGTCATGGGAGGAAACTGGTGGGAGGTAATTGAATCATGGGGGCAGGTCTTTCCCATGCTGTTCTCGTGATAGGGAATAAGTCTCAAGAGATCTGATGGTTTTCAAAACGGTAGTCTCCTTGTACACGCTGTCTCTTCTCTTTGCCTGCGGCCATTCATGTAAGACATGAATAACTGCTCCTTGCTTTCTGCCATGATTGTGAGGCCTCCCCAGCCATGTGGAACCGTAAGTCCATTAAACCTCTTTCTTTTGTAAATTGCCCAGTTTGGGGTATGTCTTTATCAGCAGTGTGAGAATGGACTAATACAGTAAATTGGTACCAGTAGAGTGGGGCACTGCTGAAAAGATACCTGAAAATGTGGAAGCAACTTTGGAACTGGGTAACAGGCAGAGGTTGTGACAGTTTGGAGGGCTCAGAAGAAGACAGGAAATGTGGGAAAGTCAAACTTCCTGGAGAGTTGTTGAATGACTTTGACCAAAATGCTGGTACTAATATGAATAATGAAATTCAGGCTGAGATGGTCTCAGATGGAGATGAGGAACTTGTTGGGAACTGGAGTAAAGGTGACTCTTGCTATATTTTAGCAAAGAGACTGGCAGCATTTTGCCCCTGCCGTAGAGAGTTGTGGAACTTTGAACTTGAGAGAGGTGATTTAGGGTATCCGGCAGGAGAAATCTCTGAGCAGCAAAGCATTCAAGAGGTGGTTAAAGGCATTTTAATGCCTTGGGTGCTGTTAAAGGCATTCAATTTTAAAAGGGAAACAGAGCGTAAAAGTTTGAAAAATTTGCAGCCCAATAATGCAATAGAAAAGAAAATCCCATTTTCTGAGGAGAAATCCAAACTGGCTGCAGAAATTTGCATGAGTAATTAGGAGCTAATTATTATTCCCAAGACAATGGGGAAATTGTCTCCAGAGCATGTCAGAGGTCTTCATGGAAGCCCCTCCCATCACAGACTCAGAGGCCTAGGAGGAAAAAGTGGTTTGTGGGACAGGCCCAGGGTCTCTGTGCTGTGTGCAACCTAGGGACTTGGTGCTCTGTGTCCCAGCCACTCCAGCCATGGCTGAAAGGGACCAATGTAAAGCTTGGGCTGTGACTCCAGAGGGTGCAAGCTTCAAGCCTTGGCAGTTTCCATGTGGTGTTGAGCCTAACAGTCCACAGAAGTCAAGAATTAACGTTTGGGAACCTCCACCTAGATTTCAGAGGACATATGGAAATGCCTAAATGTCCAGGTAGAATTTTGCTGCAGAGGTGGGTCTCCCATGGAGATCCACTTCTAGGGCAGTGCAAAAGGGAAATGTAGGGTCAGAGCCCCCACAAAGAGTTCCTACTGGGGCACCACCTGGTGGAGCTATGAGAAGAGAGCCACCATCATCCAGACCACACAATGGTAGACCCACCAACAGCTTGCACTGTGTGCCTGGAAAAGCCACAGACACTCAATGCTAGCCCATGAAAGCAGCCAAGACAGAGGCTGCACCCTACAAAACCACAGGGGCAGAGCTGCCCAAGACCGTGGGAACCCACCTCTTGCATCTGTGTGACCTGGATATGAGACATGGAGTCAAAGGAGATCATTTTAGAGCTTTAAGATTTGACTGCCCCACTGGATTTCAGACTTGCATGGGGCCTGTAGCCCCCTTTTTTTTGGTAAATTTCTCCCATTTGGAATGGCTGTATTTACCCAGTGACTGTACGTCCACTGTATCTAGGAAGTAACTAACTTGCTTTTGATTTTACAGGTTAATAGGCAGAAGTGACTTGCCTTGTCTCAGATGAGACTTTGGACGGTGGACTTCTGAGTTAATGCTGAAATGAGTTGAGACTTTGGGGAACTGTTGGGAAAGCATGATTGGTTTTGATGTGTGAGGACATGAGATTTTGGAGGGTCCAGGGTCAGAATGATATGGTTTGACTGTGTCCCCACCCAAATCTCATCTTGCATTGTAACTCCCACAATTCCCATGTGTTGTAGGAGGACACTGGTGGGTGGTATTGAATCATGGGGCTGCGGCTTTCCTGTGCTGTTCTCATAATAATGGATAAGTCTCATGAGATCTAATTTTAAAAATGGAAGTTTTCCTGCACAAGCTCTCTTCTCTTTCCCTGCTGCCATACACGTAAGACATTACTTGCTTCTCCCTGTGTTCTGCCATGATTGTGAGGCCTCCCCAGCCATGCGGAACTGTAAGTCCATTAAACTTCTTTCTTTCGTAAATTGCCCAGTTTCACATATGTCTTTATCAGCAGCATGAAAATGGACTTATAAAGAGACCCTGCCTGAAAGGAAAAGAAAGAAAAAAGAAAGAAAGAAAAAAAAAAAGAAACAGAGAGAGAGAGAAAGAAAAAAGAAGAAAAAGAAAGAAAGAAAGAAAGAAAGAAAGAAAGAAAGAAAGAAAGAAAGAAAGAAAGAAAGAAAGAGAAAGAAAGAGAGAGAAAGAAAGAGAGAGAAAGGAAGAAAGGAAGAAAGAAATGTTATTTCCAGTGTTAGAGATAAGGCCTGCTGGGGTGACTAGATCATGGAGGCAGATCTCTCATAGATCATTTAGCACCATCATCATCCCCTTGGTAATAAGTGAGTTCTCATTCAGTTATTTCACATGAGATCTTGTTATTTAAAACAGTCTGGGACTTCCCCTCCTCTCTCTTGCTCCTGCTCTTGCCATGTGATATTACCTGCTCTCCCTTTGCATTCCACTCTGATTGGAAACTTCCTGAGGCCCTTACCAAGAATGGATGCTGAAGCCATGCTTGTGCAGCCTGCAGAATTATGAACAAATTAAACCTATTTGCTTTATAAATTACACAGCCTCCAGTATTTCTTGGCAGTGACACAAAAACAGACTGATACAGAATATTGGTATAGAGGAGTGGGCTGTTGCTATAAAGATACCTGAAGATGTGGAAGTGGCTTTAAAACTGGCTAACAGGCTGCATTAGTTCATTTTAACACTGTTATAAAGAATTCAACCTGAGACTGGGTAATTACAAAGGAAAGAGGTTTAATTGACTTACAGTTCTGCCGACTTAAGAGGAAGCATGGCTAGGAGGTCTCAAGAAACTTACAATCATGGTGAAAGGCAAAGGGGAAGCAAGCATGTCTTACATAGCAGCAGGTGAGAGAGAGGAGAGAAAGAAAGAGAAAGAGAGAGAAGGAGGAACTGCCAAACACTTATAAAACATCAGATTTTGTGAGATTCACTCCCTATCACAAGAACAGCATGAGGGAAATTGCCCCCATTATCCAATCACCTTCCACAAGGTTTCTCCCATGAAACATGGGGATTACAACTTAAGATGAGATGTGGGTGGGACACAGAGGCAAACCATACCACAGTGAGTGGTTGGAAGAGTTTGGAGGGCTCAGAAGAAGTTGAGGTAAGATTTGGAACTTCAGACTGGCTAAATGGTTGTGATAAAAATTCTGATAGAAATATGGACAATAGTAGTGACTGGCAAGATGGCCTAATAGGAACAGCTTCAGTCTGCAGCTCCCAGCGAGATCAACAAAGAAGGCAGGTGACTTCTGCATTTCCAACTGAGGTACCTGGTTTATCTCTTTGGGACTGGTGAGCCAGTGGATGCAGCCCTCAGAGGGTGAGCTGAAGCAGGGTGGGACGTTGCCTCACCCTGGAAGCCCGAGGGGTTGGGGAACTCCCTCCCCTAGCCAAGGGAAGTTGTGAGGGACTATGCCATGAGGAAAGGTGCACTCTGACCCAGATACTATGCTTTTCCCACAGTCTTCGCAACCTGCAAACCAGGAGATTCCCTAGGGTTCCTACACCACCAGGGCCCAGGGTTTCAACCACAAAATTGGGCAGAGTTTTTGCAGACCCAAGCTAGCGGCAGTTTTTTTTAATACCCCAGTAGCACCCAGAATGACAGTGAGACAGAACCTTTCACTCTCCTGGGAAAAGGGCTGAAACCAGGGAGCAAAGTAGTCTAGCTCAGGCGATGCCACCCCCACAGAGCCCAACAAACTAAGATCCACTGACTTGAAATTCTTGCTGCCAGCACAGCAGTCTGAAGTCAACCTGGGACACTGGAGCTTGGTGGGGGGAGGAGCACCTGCCATTACTGAGGCTTGAGTAGGTGGTTTTCACCATGTAAACAAAGCTGCTGGGAAGTTCGAATTGGGCAGAGCCCACTGCAACTTGGCAAAGCCATTGTAGCCAGACTGCCTCCCTTGATTCCTCCTCCCCAGGCAGGGCATTTATGAAAGAAAGGCAGCAGCCCCAGTCAGGAACTTAAAACTTCCATCTCCCTAGGACAGAGCACCCAGAGGAAGGGGCAGCTGTGGGCACAGCTTCAGCAGACTTTAACGTTCCTGCCTGCCAGCTCTGAAGACAGCAGCAGATCTCCCATCAGAGCACTTGAGCTCTGCAAAGGGACAGACTGCCTCCTCAAATTGGTCCCTGACCCCCATGCTTCCTGATGGGAAGACACCTCCCAGCAGGGGTCGACAGACACCTCATACAGGATAGCTCCAGCTGGCATCTTGTGGGTGCCCCTTTAGGAGGAAGATTCCAGAGGAAGAAACAGGCAGCAAGCTTTGTTGTTCTGCAGCCTCTGCTGGTGATACCCAGGAAAACAGCATCTGGAGTGGACCTCCAGCAAATTCCAGCAGACCTGCAGCAGAGGGGTCTGAGTGTTAGAAAGAAAACTAACAAACAGAAAGGAATAGCATCAATATCAACAAAAAGGGCGTCCACACAGAAACCCCTTACGAAAGTCACCAACTTCAAAGCCCAAGGCAGATAAATCCATGAAGATGAGGAAAAACCAACATAAAAAGGCTGAAAATTGCAAAACCCAGACACCTCTTCTCCGAAGGATCACAACTCCTCACCAGCAAGGGAACAAAACTGGACCCAGAATGAGTTTGACAAATTGACAGAAGTAGGCTTCAGAAAGTGGGTAATGACAAACTCCTCCAAGCTAAAGGAGCACATGCTAACCCAAAGCAAGGAAGCTAAGAACCTTGAAAAAAGGTTAGAGGAATTGCTAACTAGAATAACTAGTTTATCGAAGAACGTAAATTACCTGATGAAGCTGAAAAACACAGCATGAGAACTTAGTGAAGCATACACAAGTGTCAGTAGCAAATTGATCAAGCAAAAGAAATGATATCAGAGATTGAAGATCAACTTAATGAAATAAAGCATGAAGACAAGATTAGAGAAAAAAGAATGTAAAGGAATGAACAAAGCCTACAAATAATATGGAACTATGGGAAAAGACCAAACCTACGTTTGATTGGTATACCTGAAAGTGATGGGGAGAATGGAACCAAGTTGGAAAACACTCTTCAGGACATTATCCAGGAGAATTTTGCCAACCTAGAAAGACAGGCCAACATTCAAATTCAGGAAATACAGAGAACAACACAAAGATACTCCTTGAGAAGAGCAACCCCAAGACACAAAATCGTCAGACTCACCAAGGTTAAAATGACGGAAAAAATGTTAAGGGCAGTCAGAGAGAAAGGTCAGGTTACCCACAAAGGGAAGCCCATCAGACTAACAGTGGATCTCTCAGCAGAAACACTACAAGCCAGAAGAGAGTGGGGGGCCAATATTCAACATTCTTCAAGAAAAGAGTTCTTAAACCCAGAATTGCATATCCAGCCAAACAAAGCTTCATAAGCAAAGGAGAAAGAAAATCCTTTACAGATGAGCAAATGCTGACAGATTTTTGTCACCACCAGGCCTGCCTTACAAGAGCTCCTGAGGGAAGCACTAAATATGGAAATGAAAAACTGGTACCAGCCACTGCAAAAACATACTAAATGGTAAAGACCATCAACTCTATGGAGAAGCTAATTGGATAAACAGTTAAGACGCATTGGTGTGGTGTATTCAGGAGACCCATCTCATGTGCAAAGACACGCATAGGCTCAAAATAAAGGGATGGAGGAATGTTTACCAAGTGAAAGGAAGGCAATGAAAAGCAGGGGTGGCAATCCTGGTCTCTGATAAAACAGACTTTAAACCAACAAAGCTCAAAAAAGACAAAGAAGGCCATTACATAATGGTAAATGGATCAATTCAACAAGAAGAGCTAACTCTCATAAATATATATGCACCCAATACAGGAGCACCCAGATTCATAAACCAAATTCTTAGAGACCTACAATGAAACTTAGACTCCCACACAATAATAGTGGGAGACTTTAACACTCCACTGTCAATATTAGACAGATCAATGAGACAGAAAATTAACAAGGATATTCAGGACTTGAACTCAGCTCTGGAGCAGGCAGACCTAATAGACATCTACAGAACTCTCTACCTCAAATCAACAGAATATACATTATTCTCAGCACCATATAGCACTTATTCTAAAATTGACCACATAATTGGAAGTAAAATGCTCCTCAGCAAAAGCAAAAGAATGGAAATCATAGCAAACAGTCTCTCAGACCACAGTGCAATCAAATTAGAACTCAAGATTAAGAAACTCACTCATAACTGCACAACTACATGGAAGATGAGCAACATGCTCCTGAATGACTACTGGGTGAATAAGGAAATTAAGGCAAAAAAAAAAAAAAGTTCTTTGAAACCAATGAGAGCAAAGACACAATGTACCAGAATCTCTGGGACACAGCTAAAGCAGTGTGTAGAGGGAAATTTATAGCACTAAGTGACCACAGGAGAAAGCAGGAAAGATCTAAAATCGACACCCTAACATAACAATTAAAAGAACCGAGAAGGAAGAGCAAACAAATTCAAAAGCTAGCGGAAGACAAGAAATAACTAAGATCAGAGCAGAACAGAAGGAGATAGAGACATGAAAAACCCTTCAAAAAGTCAATGAATCCAGGATCTGGTTTTTTGAAAAGATTAACAAAATAGACTGTAGCCACACTAATAAAGAAGAAAAGAGAGAGGAATCAAATAGATGCAATAAAAAATGATAAAGGGGATATCACCACCAATCCCACAGAAATACAAACTGCCATCAGAGAACACTATAAACACTTCTGCACAAATAAACTGGAAAATCTAGAAGAAATGGATAAATTCCTGGACACATACACCCTTCCAAGGCTAAACCAGAAAGAAGTTGGATCCCTGAATAGACCAATAAAAAGTTCTGACATTGAGGCAGTAATAAATTACCTACCAAACAAACAAACAAAAAAAAAGCCCAGGACCAGATGGATTCACAGTTGAATTATATCAGAGGTACAAAGAGAAGCTGGTACCATTCCTTCTGAAACTTTTCCAAACAACAGAAAAAGAGGGATGCCTCCCTAACTCATTTTATGAGGCCAGCATCATCATGATACCAAAATCTGGCAGATACACAACAAAAAAAGAAAATTTCAGGTCAATATCCCTGATCAACATCCATTGAATCCAGCAGCACATCAAAAAGCTTATCCACCACAATCAAGTTGGCTTCATCCCTTGGATGCAAGGCTGGTTCAACATATGCAAATCAATAAATGTAATCCATCACCTAACAGAACCAATGACAAAAACCACAGGATTATCTCAATGGATGCAGAATAAGGCCTTTGATAAAATTCAACACACTTTCATGCTAAAAGCTCTCAATAAACTAGGTATGTATCTCAAAATAATAAGAGCTATTTAAGACAAACCCACAGCCAATATCATACTGAATGGGCAAAAACTGGAAGCATTCCCTTTGAAAACCAGCACAAGACAAGGATGTCCTCTCTCACTACTCCTATTCAACGTAGTATTGGAAGTTCTGGCCAGGGCAATCAGGCAAGAGAAAGAAATAAAGGGTATTCAAATAGAAAGGGAGGAAGTAAAATTGTCTCTCTTTGCAGATGACGTGATTGTATCTGGGCCCAACATCGCCTTAAGCTGACAAGCAACTTCAGCAAAGACTCAGGATACAAAATCAATGTGCAAAAATCACAAGCAGTCCTATACACAAAAAATAGACAAACAGCCAGCCAGATCATGAGTGAACTCCCATTCACAATTGCTGCAAAGAGAATAAAATACCTAGGAATCCGACTCACAAAGATGTGAAGGACTTATTCAAGGAGAACTACAAACCACTGCTCAAGGAAATAAGAGCGGTCACAAACAAATGGAGAAACCTTCCATGCTCATGGATAGGAAGAATCAATATCATGAAAATGCCATACTGCCCAAAGTAATTTATAGATTCAATACTATTCACATCAAACTGCCATTTGCTTCCTTCAAAGATTTAGAAAAAGCTACTTTAAATTTCATATGAAATCAAAAAAGAGCTCATATAGCCAAGACGATTCTAAGCAAAAAGAACAAAGCTGAAGACATCATGGTACCTGACTTCAAACTATACTGCAAGGCTACAGTAACCAAAACAGCATGGTACTGGTATCAAACAGATATATAGACCAATGGAACAGAACAGAGGCCTCATAAATAATGCCATACATCTACAACCATCTGATCTTTGACAAACCTGACAAAAACAAGCAATAGTGAAAGGATTCCCTATTCAATAAATGGTGCTGGGAAAGCTGGCTAGCCATATACCAAAAATTGAAACTGGACCCTTTCCTTACACCTTATACAAAAATTAACTCAAGATGAATTAAAGACTTAAAGGTAAGACATAAAACCATAAAAACCCTAGAAGAAAACCTAGGCAATATCATTCAGGACATAGGCATAGGCAAAGACTTTATGACTAAAACACCAAAAGCAATGGCAACAAAAGTCAAAATTGACAAATGGGATCTAATTAAACTAAAGAGCTTCCACACAACAAAGGAAACAATCATCACAGTGAACAGGCAACCTAAAGAATGGGAAAAAAATTGCAACCTATCCATCTGACAAGGGGCTAATGTCCAGAATCTACAAGCAACTTAAACAAATCTACAAGAAAAAAATGAACAACCCCATCAAAAAGTGGGCAAAGGATATGAACAGACACTTCTCAAAAGAAGACATTTATGTGGTCAACAAACGTATGAAAAGAAGCTCATTGTCACTGGTCATTACAGAAATGTAAATCAAAACCACAATGAGATACCATCTCACGCCAGTTAGAATGGTCATCACTATAGTCTTGAAACAACAGATGCTGGAGAGGATGTAGAGAAATAGGAATGCTTTTACACATTGGTGGGATTGTAAATTAGTTCAACCATTGTGGAAGACAATGTGGCAATTCCTCTAGGATCTAGAACCAGAAATACCATTTGACCCAGCAATCCCATTACTGGGTATATACTCAAAGGATTATAAATTATTCTACTATAAAGACACAGGCACACGTATGTTTATTGCAGCACTATTCACAATAGCAAAGACTTGGAACAAACCCAAATGCTCATCTATGATAGACTGGATAAAAAAAATGTGACACATACACTATGGAATACTATGCAGCCATGAAAAAAGATGAGTTCATGTCCTTTGCAGGGACATGGATGAAACTGGAAACCATCATTCTCAGCAAACTAACACAGGTACAGAAAAACCAAACACCACATGTTCTCACTCATAAGTGGGAGTTGAACAATGAGAACACATGGACACAGGCAGGGGAACATCACACAGTGGGGCCTGTCGGTGGGTTGGGGGCTAGGGGAGGGACAGCATTAGGAGAAATACCTAATGTAGATGACAGGTTGATGAGTGCAGCAAACCCCCGTTGCACATGTATACCTATGTAACAAACCTGCACGTTCTGCACATGTATCCCAGAACTTAAAGTATTATTTTTAAAAATGTGTGGGATGAAGCTGAAGCAGTGCTTAAAGGGAAATTTGTAGAATTAAAGGCTTACTTCAGAAAATGAGAAATATCTCATTTGAAATTTAAATTTGCACATTCAGAATAGAGAGAAAAATAAAAGAAACTCAGATAAAGNAAAAAAAAAAAAAAGTGAAAGTAGAGAAAATCCTATTGTTATCTGACATGCTTGTCTACATAGAAAACTTTCTAGAACTAACAAATGAGTTTAGCACAATGTACTAGGCCATTCTTGCATTAATATAAAAAAATACTTGAGACTCAGTAAGTTATTAAGAAAAGAAGTTTAATTGGCTCATGGTTTTGCAAGCTTTACAGGAAACATGGTGCTAGCATCTGCTTCTGCTGTGGCTGCAGGAAGCTTATGATTATAGTGTAAGGTGACAGAGAACCAGCATGTCACACAGCTAAAACAGGAGCAAGAGAGAGAGAAGGGGGAGGTCCCAGACTCTTAAACAACCAGATGCCGTGTGAACTAACTGAGAACTCACTTATCACCAAGGAAATGGCGATACACAATTCATGAGGGATCCACCCCCATCATGGGATCACTTTCCATGAGGTCTCACCTCTAACATTGCAAAAGTTTGGATTCTCACATTTAGGAGTCCATTTGAGGTTCTTGAAGGAGTGTGCAGAGAGGAGGATAATCTCTCCAGGCCTATACAATGGACTAGAGGGTAGGACAGGGCTGTGGTGGCAGGTAGCCCTATTAAGCTTTGTAGCAATGATCATGGACTTGTGTACTCACCTCCAATCTCATCTGTCCCCCTTACCATTCAGTATAAATTGAAAATGGAAATCACTTTTTCATCCAAATTGGGGACACTTTCTCCACACATTATTTGGAAAATAATTAATAATAATAGTAATGTCTACTATAGTTAGTGTATCTCAATGTCCCCTGAAAAGAAAAATACCTGCTTCCTGCCCACCAGCAAGGCTGAACTTCTGGAACCCTGTGGGAGAAGAAGCCGAGTTCAGAATATGTACTTGAACAATTTCGGGAGACAGTGCTGCTCCCTAACCCATCCAGAAGGTGACCGGAAGGTGACTGTGTCCTCAGGTACTTAGAATCCTTGTTTAACAATATTCATGGTTTGGGATAATCTCAGTTATAATTCACACACAGTGGCATGGCTGGAAGCTGGTGTGTTGGGTTGTGTATTTGTGTGCATGTGTTTGTGGTGTATGTATGCATGTCCTTTGCAGAGGCTGGGAATAAGGGATGATAAATTTGCCTGGTTCCCTCTGATCTTTGGGAATCTGACTGCTGTAGGTGGAACTGCAAGCTAAGCTGGGGAGACTGAAGGGAAGAAACAAAAGAGACAAATTTTTTTCTTGTTTCCATTAAAAATTGAGCAAATGGGAGGTTGTCTTGTTTGCATGAGGAGTAGAGGTGGTTGGTGGAGAAAGATGAAAGAGAAAATTTGTTGGGAAGAAGATAATTTTCAATATTTTCATAGGCCAGTTAAATTATCTGAAGCTATTCCAGTCTTTCCCATGAGAGAAATATCAGTTTATTGCCAGATAACACACAGAATGATAGCTTCTGCTTTCATTTTCTGTAAGAATATAATGCATCTTTCTTTTCTCCAACTTCCATATAATAAAAAAAGGGACCTGGCATGTTGCAAAGTAGTGTGATGAAGGACAAGTGAAGCACATCAAAAGGGCCCATAAATTGGTCTGAGGCCAGGGAGATAGGTGAGGAAGAAGATGCCGCAAAATGTGAGGAAGCTGAGATAACGCATTGTGGCTTAGGGAGCTCTGCTACAGTGTCCTCACCAATAGGTGCTAGAAACAGCTAAAGTTTAATTATTTATTTCCTCTTAAGATTGTGACAATAAAATAAAACCATTGCAAGTGAGGTGCTTAGCAATGGTTCTAACACATTGTAGGTCCTCAATCAACGGCTGGGGGATGGTCAGGGGAGGAAGGAGCCAAAGATAATACCCAGGTTCCTGGATGGGACAATGTCCTGAGAATGAGAACACAGAAATAGACTAGAAGGTAAAGATAAACACAGCAGTGAACACACTGAGCTTGAGGTGCCAGTGGAGATGTCTAGTAGAGAGCTGAATGCAGGGTCTGATGCTAAGCAGAGGGTGGGGGGTGGAGATACAGACAGGGGGAATTAGCAGCATGGGAATGATCATCGAAGGCAGGAAAGTAGATGTCCTAGTGAGAACACAAAATATGAGATGAAAATGGGCTCATGACAAGACCCAGCACTTGAGGGGAGGGTGGAGGTGCAGAAAGAGCAGGCAGCAAAGGAACCAGAGAACAGTGGAGGACAGGACCCAGTAGAGAGTGATATCAGGGAAACCAAGGAAGAGAGACCTCAGAAAGAGAAAGAGGTCAACAGTGCCAAATGCTGGGCGGTTCTTGGTCACCTGGTGGAGTTCTCAGGGGTAGTTGCTGGTGAAGGAAGTCCGAGGAGTGAGGGTCTTGGAGCAAGTGTAGAAATGCAGCTGTGACATGGAAGAGGAAGAAACAGGAGATAGTTGCAGGATGAGGTTAAGGGGATGCTGAGAGGGGAGAGTCCTGAGAATGTTTAAGGGCTGCAGCAAAGGAGTGAGCAGGGTCCATGGAACACACCAGAGAAAGGGGAACTGCATTAGAGATCAGTGTTCCTGAAACAATGGGAGGAAAAGGGACTTGAACCACAGGAGAAGGCACTCACTTTAGACAACAGGAGCACACTGCTTTGTGTGGGGACAGGAGAGAATCAGGACAGATGAACATGAGGACAGGTCTGTGGGAAATGTGTTGGTAGGAACTTGAAGTCATTACTTTCTGCCATTTATTTGTCTCCAAAAAAATAGGAGGTTCTGTCATTTGCCATGAGTGATAAGTCAGGATGATGTCTCAGTCTGCTCAGGCTGCCATGACAGAACACCATAGACTGAACAGGTTAAACAACAGAAATTTATTTTCTTACAATACTGGAGGTTGGACATCCAAAATCAGGGACCAGCATGGTTGGGTTCCTGTGAGGGTTCTCTTTTCAACTTGCAGATGGCTGCCTTCTCACTGTGTGCTCACAAGATGGCTAGAGAGTGATGGGTGGGGTGGGGAGAGAGAGAGAGAGAGAGAGATAAGGGGTGGAGGAGAGAGAGAGAGAGACATATCTTCATATCGTCTTCTTTTAATAGGTCATGAATTCCATCACTAAAGCCCCACCCTCATGACCTCGTCTAACCTAATTACTTCCCAAAGGCTTGTTCTCCAAACACCCTTGCATTGGGCTTTAGGGATCCAACATAAGAATTCTGGGGACACAATTCAGTCTATAGGAAGTTTGGGAGACTGTGAGAAGCAGTCAGCAGAATGATGCTAAAGTGGGCTTTAGAGCCAGACTACTTAGATTTGAACCCTGGTTCTGATAGTTCTCAGCTGCGTGGACTTGAGCAAATGACTTAGTCTTTCTGTCTCATTTTCTAATCTGTAAATTGGGATAATACCTATCTCTCAAAGTGTTTGTGAGAATTAAATGAATTAAAACACACAGAATTCTTAGAAGAGTCATGGCACATCGGAAGCAATCAATAAGAGCTAGCTATTAATAATTTATATTACCTTTACAGTCATGCAATTAACTGATTGTTGACTGGTGTTCATGACTGGTTGAGGCCAGGTATTTTGAATTTATAATAGTGTCACACAGGAGGTTTGTGATTCTGTTAGGTAGTACGACTGTTGTACAGAGGTTGGATCAATCCAAGGTTCATGATTTGCTAAGAAGGTGAGACCTTTAGGTAGTAACACAAAGGTATTTAGGAGGCTGGCTGGAGTGTTTGATGTGCTCATCCATGAGATTTTAGCAGGGTAGTGAAAGAGGTGTAATAGACGTGGTGAGCAGGTTCTCAATGGGGTTCCTCTATCTCAGAGGCAGGAAAGTGAAGCTCACATTTACCACACTCCCTGGTAGCTGGGATTCTGAGTGTGATTTAAGTTTTATGGTCAGAGATGGGCTTAGAGGTTGAAAGTGAGGCAGTAACTAATCCTTTTCTTTTCTGCTGTTTCTGTGTGAAGGACAGTGATGATGTCACTGGATTTTCTGCAGTAGCAGAGGCCCCTGAGTTTCTCACTATACCTGTGAAAATGGGCACATTGTTTAAGGTCTCACTCTGTTGCCCAGGCTGGAATGCAGTGGTGGGGTCATGGCTCACTGCAACCTCAATCTCCCTGGCACAAGTGATCCTCCCACCTTAGCCTCCCGAATAGCTGGGACTACAGGCATAGACCACCAGGTCAGGCCAATTTTGTATTTTATTTGTAGACACGAGGTTTAGGCATGTTGCTCAGGCTATTCTCAAACTACTGGGCTCAAGCAATCCTCCCACCTCAACTTCCCAAGCTGTTGGGATTATAGATATGAGCCACATGCCTGGCCCTGAGCTTGTCTTGGATGAGAAATGACCAGGAGGTTGGTAGATAGATGACTGTAATGAGGAGATATACAGTGTGACACAGTCAGATATATCCTCAGAGGACTGGGTATTGAACATTTTGTGGAGAAATTGTGAACTGGATACAAGAGAGGAGTAAAGAAAGCTTGACTACCTATCTATCCTAAGATAGGTGAGTGTGATTACATGATTGCCAACCACTTGAGAGGTTCAGAGGAGGCAGAGGGAGAGACAGGTTTCAGTTAAGGCTAACCTTTATGAAATTTACAAATTAACTATGTTACTCTTGTGAATTATACATATCTTTCCTTCAATTACACTTCCATTCAACTGTAAGTAATGTATTATGTATTTTGATATATTCATCTTAAATTCGGCACACTTAATGAAACCATTCTATATAAAAGTTCTATATTATAATACCATTAATGTTTATATTAAGTTGGTATTAGTACTTTGAACCCCAAAATTTGAGATGGGTCTCAGTTAATTTAGAAACTTCATTTTGTCAAGGTTGAGGAGGCGCACTCATGACACAGCCTCAGGAGGACCTGACCAAATGTGCCCAAGACAGTTGGGGCACAGCTTGGTTTTATACATTTTAGGGAGACATGAGACATCAAACAATTTATGTAAGAACTACATTTGGTTCCGTCCAGAAAGGCAGGGACCACTGAAAGCAAGTCCCCACCCCTGCCCAGGGGCTTCCAAGCCAGAAGTATGTGGGAGACAAATGGTTGCATTCTTTTGAGTTTCTGATAAGCCTTTTCAAAGGAGGCAATCAGGATATCCATCTATCTCAGTGAGAAGAGGGATGACTTTGAATAGAATGGGAGACAGGTTTGCCCTGAACAATATTATATCAGCTTGAATTTTCCTTTCAGCTTAGTGATTTTGGGGCCCAAGATGTTTTCCTTTCACATTTCTCCCCTTTTCTTTTGAAAATATTTTGGAGAAAGCATTTTAGAAAAAAAAATGAGTCTCTGGTCTCAGGTTTCATCTAATCTCTTATGGCTAGGACAGTTTATTCCTAGACGGGTAGGTCCCAAAAACTCATTTTTAGCAGACTGTGAAAGTCTCATGTCCTGTGAATACATAATGGGGGGCAGGGAAAGAGAAAAAACAACAACAAACAAAAGAACAATCCTGTAAAAATCAACATACATTACATTATTTTGAAGTCCATACATTAGTATGGACTTGTAGACTTTTGAAGACTTGCAGCCAAGAAAATTACAATTTGGTCCAAACTGTAGAAAATAATAAAACTGAAAACCATGAGGAAAGGCTAGAATCTAACAACAGGTATACTATAGTTTTGAAACATAACTTTTCTCTCTCCAGTTACCCATTTTGCTAAAGACAAATCATGGTACTACTGGTTTTGCTTTATTACACTTGGTCAAATCAGTTGTACACAGTGCAGCAAGAATAATTTTTTACATAAGCTTTTAAATTGGTGCTGATGGAACTTTGTTCCATAGTAGGAGTCTCAGGAAAGACTTTTTATAAAGCTGAGCCCAGCCATGGATTTGTGCCATCAAATATCCATGAGTTTGGTGAATTTCCTCTCCTCTTGAGGGTTCCAGCATAAACCTGGGTCTTCTGGGACTGTCAGAAAGCGACCTTCTTTATTTACCACAGGTCAGAAACCCTGCACAGGAACTGTGTACACAAAATAAGAGGACAGTTTTTCCAAAGTCTTTGTTAGCTCCATAAATCAAGTTTGATTCCTTAAAGGAAATCATACCATTCCAGTCAAAGCCTTGGTAAAACAACCAGTTACTCCAATTGTGTCCTGTTACAAATGAAAGCAGATTCTTATTGCACGTATGCAAATAACTGTATCACCATAAGTTAACAATATTGACAAATAGCTTTCAAATTCTGGAGAAATCAGGTAGAGAGAAAGAAATATGCTCCAAATTTTGTTCATAGGAGTATACCAAATTGTTAAAAGCTGTCAACAGCTCAAAAGAACACTTTCAAGACTGAAAAAACAAAACAAAGGATCAGCAAACATTTTAAGCAAAAAGTCAAAAAGATTAGTTCAGTCCATGCAGTTAATAACTGTTCTGTTTGACACTCAAGAACATATTAGCTCTCCATGAGTCCTGAAAGTTTTTCTTCTATTCTGATGTTACTACCTCCAAAGTTATCATAAACCTACATTCAAGAGCACCTGTTAGAGTTTTGTAGCTGATTATAAAACCACCTTCTAAAGAGGACCAAAACAAGATAACAATTGGTTGTGGATGACAAAGGTTTTAGGGCAGCCATAGTCAAAGACACAATTGAGAAGGAAATTTGTTACCTCTGTGGCACACAACAATTTTAACATAACAATTATAATTACTGATAATGTATGCCAAGTTATACCAGATGTATAGAATTTCCCCATAATTTTGGAACACATACCAATAATATGTTTATACAAATACAGCCCCCCAAAAAGTCAAACACCATTTCATATTTGAACATTCTTTGTGTTATTTTGTACCAAAAAAGCTAAATTATGTCATTTTGGACTTTAGGAAAACTAATATCTTAAAGGATTAATTCAGTCAGAAAAGAGATAATTTTTTATTTGATTTTAGAAAGTTTGTCAATTATCAAAGGTTTAAAAACACTTGATATCACAAAATACAATCACAAGGCATTGTAAAATAAGTCATTCCTTTAACTAAACTGATAACTCAAGGATTTCAGGGAAAAAAAAAAGGCAAAAGCCATCATTCTTTGAAAGAGGAAATTTAATTTCCAAACAGTAAGCCCTAATGAAAACAGGATTAAACCAATTAATTTCTTTTCAAAATTTTATAAACTATCTATAAAATTTCAATCTTGACCATAAGATATACCTCCCATAGCCTTTTATAACATTTGTAATCTTTATTAAGGAGTCAGTTAATGCTTCAAGAAAACCTTGTTAATTTGACACAGGGTTCCATATGCTGGTCTTGCATCAGTGTGCCTTTGACATTAATGATTCATTTATAGAAGAAACTGAACTTACTTAATCTCTTAAAATGTGCCTTGCAATCTCACACACCCACATCTTCCAAAATAGTCCTTGGGCCTTGAGCAGTTGAATGGCTTTAATTTCTGGCCCTCTGCCTTAGGAATGTAGTTTATTTATATTGGCATCTTCTCCAGGACCTGAAGATGAGGCTTGAATTGCTGTTAGTGTTTAAGATTTACCAAGATTTGGTGTAATTTTTAGACCCAAGAGTCAAAGCCCTGTAACTCAGTGTCACAAGGAGTTTAAAAGCACATTCAGGAAGATTCATGGATGTAATATCCTCAATTTAAATTTTAAAAAATGTTATCTCAGTTTCTTTTTCCTAAGCAAACCAAAACTTAATAATAATATGACAACTTGATCATATAATTTTTTTATATATAAATCTGCTTATGGTACTTTTCATCAACTGTTCAAGACACACTTGGACTTTCTGGTTTGTCCTGAACATCCCTCTTTCTTACACAGTCATTTTGTTTTAGTACTAAATTTACCATACAAAATTATTTTTTATATAAAATTACTTCTCTTTAAGCTTTCTTACCACACACACAGAAAATACCTCTTTATTTTTATAACTTTACTGTCATCTCTTTTGTTTCCTGGTTCCTTTTACCTTGTTTTATATACAACCTTTAAATGAGCTTTGAATTAGACAAAACTGGTTCACCTTTTTTTTTTTTTTTTTTTTTTTTTTTTT